>NW_014578017.1:67241-79611 GCF_000485595.1 Priapulus caudatus | reverse complement strand
GGATGAAAAGGCGCCACGAGGTGGCGCTGTTCGCGCTTCGCGCGTATATCCGGGCTGCAGATCGTCCAGAACGTATGGGAAAGCAGACATATAGGAATGTGCATGTTTACACTTTCATTGCTTAAGAAAATGGCTCAATTGAATTATAATCGGATAGCCAGATTCGATTATGCGCCGGTTGCAGCTTCTGTTGTCTAATCAATCATCAGTTACTATTCTTCTCTCCTGTTATTACAATAATATAGTATGAATCCTAATAATGCTATTGGCGGTACTGTTGTTTAACTGTTATTGCTGTCTGCTGCGTGATGTAACAAGCTAAACTTAGCATGCGCAGTCGACCCGTGCTAACTTAGCCCGGTTGAGCTCAGTTGTGTCTGTACGCTGCGATTTAGCGCGCGTCTGACCCGGATCTGGCCCGGACTAGTTTGATGTAGGATCAAATTTCGCAGTATATACGGGGTATAAAATACGCGTCCCCTACAAACAGAAATCGATGTTTGAGAATTAAATAGTAAATGTAGATCTTAAAGTTGCATTTCAAAAATACATAGCACAAGACATGCACGTAGATTGAATACAATTACCCGAGCTTGGATTCCGTAAAGAGATGTCATATGCTACGCTCTTAATACTTGTCTCAGCAACACACGGCGAATCTACTTGTTCCCGTTCCGTGAGCGACACAACTACAGACGTGCAGTTTTCTTCACCAAGGTCCGTAGTACAGTTCCAATCAGAAAACCTGCGCGCAGGCAACAGGCCGCATATTACGCGTAAAAAAAGGTCACTGCGAAAATGCTAGACTTAAAAAACGCAAGAAACTCAATTCCCAATGACCTAATCATGCGTTTCACGTGAAATGTCAGTTAACGTATTGTCTTATTAACGCAGAATCTGAAATCACATGTAATAGTAACAAGGATTCAGCATTAATTTATATTGCTCATGCAGTGAATTAATCTTCTCATCATAGAACGATTTTAGCAATAGGCCTAATATTATGACGAGTAGGCACATAACTGACGCTCCAAAATCAAATATAGCAATTTTTGTGTAGCTAAGAATTTGCGAGGCATTTCGTTCATTTATGTGCGACTGCTATAACAACTGGTATATCCATAACTCTAGCCCAAATCCTACTCCGATTAAATATAAAATAAAAAAATCAACCAAAATTCAATACACTACGCACCGAAACACTAATTTGTGCAAAAATCCAGACGGCTAGCCGTGCCTCTTTGGTTTAACACGCCGCTTGTTAGACATTCAACAGTTTTGTTATATATATATATATAAGTAAAGTCACACACGAACACCCGTGTAGATAAAAATCAAAACCTGACCTGATGAAGAGATGTAATCTCGAAAGCTCGTCAATTAAACTTTAAACATCCTTATTCGATACCTTGACTTTGTTTATATATATATATATATATTTGCCGCGCGTCCTACTGCTGCTGCTGCTGCTACAGCTTCGATGCACTTGCTCGTGATTGGTCGGGACTGGTGCATGCGCCGTACGCCAGCGTACACACCAAATATTTTCAATATCTTTGCAACTTTTATTAGTCCAAATCTTATTACATAGGATACGAGTAACGTGTTTGCTGTAAAACTTGTAGTAAAAAAGCGTTACAAATTGTAACCGAAATCTACTTGTGGCAGTGGTAGATTGAGCCCATGAGCGAGAGCGCCATCTTTCGTGGAGTTTGCGTACACACATGGCTTACAAAAACAAATCGATCCAGTCCCACGCACTGCGCCGCGCCGCAATTCTTGAATATTGTGGATGCAATGGTTGTGCATCTTTTAAGAAAATATGCGTGTTTTGGGGATACTTTTATGAAGAAAGCTGAATTTTGATACATTTCCATCGACCTTACCGCAAAGCGCTCGGTTCTAATTTTTCTTACTATTGATACAGAGGAAAGACAGATATGCACAAAATATGCACACAAGTACAGCCAAATTGGCACATTTTATGCGGTTTTTATGGTTTCAGAGTGTCCCTGTCTCGGCTCTCTCGCGGGCATTTTCTCACTGGATCGCGAGGCGCCTATAGCTGCCAAGGCGCGAAGCGCCGAGGCAGCTCGTATATATATATATATATATATATATATATATATATATATATATATATATACAGGCCCGTCGGAGCCGCTACAGTTGGTACGGGATTGACCGTACCACTTTCCAGCATAAAAAAAAAGAAAAAGAAAAAAAGAGATGGAGATGGAGAAGAAAAAAGAAGAGAAAAGGACAGAGAGAGAGGGAAAAAAAAGAGAAGAGAAAAGAAGAGAGAAGGTGGGAGGGTGATAAATGTCATGATCATAGGCTGATCGTAGGCTTATCACCAGCTTAATGGAAGAACACGAACATCGAAGTGACTTTGCCTTTTTTCCATTGTTATGAAACGCATTATCACATAAACCGAAGAACAGCATATATGCCACAAAACTTTTTCATCCAATCGCAAATCTTAAAAATAATATCCTCAAAAAAGTGATAAATTAAGCTCGCCACCTGACCGTGAAACCTCCTATTTATAGGTTAGGGTTAGCAGCTTGACCTCAATTTCTATTTAATGAAGAGTAATTTGTCCTTTTCTGCAGTACAATGAAAGGATAAAAAAAATCACAATGTGCTAAATTGCATGATTTGCACCACCAATTCAAAAAAAGTTCTTACCGAGGGAGGGGGATACCCCCTTCCACACCCTCCCCGCTCGATCGCTCCGCTCCCTCGCATCGTTTCCTGTCCCGTAATCTAATTTCTAAAATCTGGTCACCCTGTCTGCCCCTTCGAACCCCGCTGGGGGTTTCACTTCCAGACCGCCACTGAAACCGTACCACTTTAAAATTCCTTCCGACGGGCCTGTATATATATATATATATATATATATATATATATATATATATATATATTGTACCAACGATAGTAACCGCGACCCGCACACACGATCAAACCTGCGCTTCTTCCGGTGTTCGAGTTTAGAGTTCCGAACACGGGACTTACGAGCGAAATGTGGTACCCTGTTATGTTCATTAATCCGTAAACTTCCTTTAGTGTGAATGCGTTTACCTGACAGACTGAAAATCGACGTTCAGTGCGTTGCCAAAACCTTTCAGCTTGCCCGTCATCACATGGTGAATTTCCATCTTAACACTGCTGCTGTCTCGCAAATATTCACCACCAATGTCCATGTGTTTGGCGATGTTTGTCGTTAGTAATCGTTTAATGTCCCTGCAAAAATATACTACGATTAACTTCATTCACTCCGTATATGATTGTGAAATAACAGTAGCCTATAGTCAGTAATAATCATGATAATTTCTTATAAGAATGTTAGTACGAATGTTAATAAAGTCTAAAAGCGGGGTTGTATAACACTGCTTGAATGTACATGCGGTTTTTAACGTACGCCAATGCCCCTATTAACGTCGTTTCATTGAACGTATTTTCGTTATATAACGTCGTTACGAAAAAATACCACAGTCGCTGAGGCGCCGGCTATATTATAAGAACTAATCTATGCACTTCGTATTAACGGATATTTTGCTTCATTTATTTATAATTAATCAATAACTAATCTGTAAATTTATCTATAATTTAATATTAATATGTTTAAAACACAAGTGTAAGTGCATTATTAAGATTTTTAACGGTTCCATTTGATGTCGTTTCAGTTAAAGCAAAGCGCCTATATTGATCAATAAGTCGCGATTTTCAGGATCCCAACTATGACGTTAATAGGGGAAATGGTGCACACTGTAGGCCTACGTGGTAGCTTGACACATAGTGACAATAACTAGATTTATGCAATAATTGAAAACGCACGATTCGATTGAATATCGGCGTTATATTGGGGCACACATTGCCATCTATTGGCAAATTTTATTAGTGTTACGTAAGCTCTCGGAGACACCTCATAATCGTTAAAGTGAGGTATCGGGATTTATTTTTCGTGTCAAGCTGTCGTGTCTTTCTTTTAGAACCATACTTTCAGCAAAATACTGGGCATGCCCGATTACAGATCATATGCTATTCTACAAGGAATTTTTGCACAAATAATGAAAAACTTGGGTAGAGATCTTTCGTGTCAAACTATTGGTGTATGCGTTCTCTGAATTCAAATAATAATTTTACGAAAATACTACGACATGAATTTTATAAAGGTTTGGACATACAGCAGAATATTTCACGTAGAACCCATGTCGCCATTTATTGGCAATATTTAAAATTTATTACGTGAGCCAGGAATAAATAAAGATTTCTGATGATTAGTTACCTTTTTAGTGTCGCATTTGTCGACATATTCATCAGCATTACTGCACTGTCGGCTGTCTCCTCTGTCACTTGTTCGCCAACATTCGCCATCGTTTCCAATGCCCTGTCAGAAGTAAGGATAATAGATTGTCTGGCATATATGCATTACTCACTATGTCCACTCAACTAGCAAAGGTAAAAAGCTCCAATTTTGTCTATCAAATTGTTTTATGCCAATCTATACTACCACAAGAACTGGGTCTATTTTTACCATAACGTGATGTTTACGACGTCCTCTTTTAATGTCTGCATAATATCAGTGAACTTTATTGGAAAAAATGAGTTCAGTATAACGTCAGTGCCATGATCCTCTCCACCAGAAACCATCTGTAAGGCATAAATACTAAAATACTACAGGTCGTCAGGCAAGATAACGTTTAGTATGGCTGATAGCATTAAACTTTATTAGCTCTTTTATTCTTCGTCACAATCAAATATATATTTATATATATATGCTCATCGATACGCATGAAACCCTCATGTATGTCCCCTTTAAGACTGGTAATTAATTCGTAGATCGAACGTGCTTCGTTCGATTATAATAAAAATGAGATGCTTTGAGTAAATCACCTGGTTTTGTAATGAAATAATGTTATTGACCAGTTTCTCATTGAGAGATGCCAGATCGTTTTTAAGAGATCGTTTTCTACGTGAAGCATGGACATCATCAGCCGTATTTGCCAACGCGGCAATATTCGAATTCTCACGTATACCGCTCACGTAGTCTCCTGAAGAGGAAAACCGTTGCACAGTTTCATAAACCGCGTTCACACGGAGCGAAACGACGCGGGTCGAATACGACCCGTGTCAAAATTAATGCGTCCCCGGGCCAAGCGTTCACACGGTCGTTTTCTCGGTACGAAAACGACCCGGGTCGAACGCTCCGTGTGAACGCGGCTATAGATTACCTTCTGATATCAAAATTGTCGTGCTTGCAAAAGAAATCGTCTGTCCGCACTCATAATCAGTTCGTAAGCGATATATTAGTGAAGTTATTTGCGCATGGAGAAAGACGGTTTCATAAACACAATATATAAATTACACCGAAATGCGATTAAGTCTATTTTGTATTGCCATAGATAATTCTATACTAATTCCATTAGTAGGACATCTTATCAGTAGAGTGTAATATAGACTATACGCTCCTATCTATATTATACGCTCCTGGTCTTAAGCTAATTCCCACCATAGAGGTATAAGAAACAGAGTTTGTGCTTGGTCTGACCTGTGCGTTCGGCCTCCGCGGTTGCCTCGTCAGCTGCTTTACTAGCCTCACCCAGGTCCACGTTGATGTTACTATTGATGACTGTCGACGTGGCAGTGCATTCTGTACATTGGCCATCGTCATCGCATATCTGCATAAAAGCAGTGAATTACTGCCATAATTCCCACGGCAGTCGAATGCATAGTAAACGCGATATTCACCGTCTGTCTACCGTTTGTTTCTTGTTAACGATTATTATTGTATATGCATTGATTATTATCGATCGATTATCGATTAAATGCATTAATTCGTAATTCGTAATTTTTTTTTGAATTACGAACCTCTGCTCTAAATGTGTTCCTCATAGTTTTGCGATTTTCTGCCGGCAGACCACGTGTATTCAGCCTATTTGAAAGCGTATCCTCAGATATGGAGTTCCCATTCATGAAATATTTGTACGACAGCGCATTATTCTCCTGGTCATTTGCTGTACACCCTTCCACTTTTATTTCTACCATACCCTGGAAAGTAGTAAACAAGTAAGACTAGTGATATATATAGTCAACAGATAACATGGTGGCATAACATGATAATCATACATGATACATCATCAGTCAACAGTCTAAGACTAACAGGTGAAGACTATTAGTATAACAGACGGTGGGGGTGGGGTTAAATCGCTTCTACGCCTGTTTCGTAGATGTCTATATATACTCATCATTACTACCTTACATTCACTCGTCTACACTTACTACATTTTCTCTCATTTTCCTCATATCTCGTAATTTACTTTCCATTCAGTTTTCAACTTAATTAAAGTGAGCTTTTGTTTGAGCAATAAAGCACGTGCGAACTGTCTATCTATCATAAAACGGCAGGTGGTAAGGATATATAATCCTTTACACGTTACGTCGCCTTTCAACGGTGAGGAAATATTATTAAACATGTTAATAAAAACACAATTATCCACATCAAAATGTTATCGAAATTGTAATGATTCAATATTGAGATGATATTTGTGGATTTATATCGACATAATTGATGCGTTGCAGGTTTGATCTGGGCGGAGATTAAGCAGCTATGGGATGAAGGGCTGTATGACTACATCCGGGACATGTGGAACATACTCGACTTTGTTACGAACGTTCTCTACCTCGCAACAATAGCATTGCGGCTCAGTGCCTTTATTATGGTAGGAATCTACAAACTCTCGCATATAACAGGTGCATGAGTATCTATACTATTATCAGGAGTGTATATTATACACTCCTTATAATATATCATAATATATACTAACATGATATGGCTGAAATCGCAATAAAAGAACATGCGGGACTGATATAAAATATATTAATATATAATATATCATAATATATCCTAACATGATATGGCTGAAATCGCAATAAAAGAACATGCGGGACTGATATAAATCAATTTAAGAATCAATTAAGCGTCAGCTAATTAATAAATCAGCGACGTTAATGTAGCGCGAAAATAGTCGTTTGCATCATGGCCGATGTTGGATTTAGCATTACGAGCCGAATTAAATGAAACTGCAGTATCTAACATGTTCTTTATGAAACGTGTACTGTATATACAATTTTGTACCATAATATTGCATCGGCTGTTTCTTACATCATAGCGTCTATATTCCACGCAATTTGGCGTTTCAAACATAATACCTACAAAGTCTTACCGTGTCATCAAGAGCCGGCGTGTACTCTGATGGAGCGATGCAATGGCAACCAGTTGGACCAAGGGGTACAATGATCTCTACTGTTGCACTGCCATTGATCGCAGTGCCGTTGTTTGAGATTGATTCAGCCATTACCTGTATGTTGTGATTGCCCGGCTCCAAAGTATCTGTCAACGCGTAACACACACCCCTGTTCACGTTATCATCATACAATGTGTTAAAAATAACACAGTACACGCTACAGATCAACTTACCGTTATAGAATTTATGATGGGTGCTGCGACCTGCATGTATAGCTAGCTATATATTATATCAGAGCACAAACGCTACCATGAACACAATTTGCAAGCATCCGTATGAAGCCATGTCATTACTATGGAACGAGTAATGAAACCGTACCCTGTTTTAAGACAATCCAGGCATGAGTCATTCCTGGCAGAGATCGAGTATGTGATAAGCCATCCACGAGTATGTCGGGCTCAATCATCACAAGCTCTGTAATTTTATTCGACTCCGATCAAGCTTTTGGTTTCATCACGTGGTGATAATCATTAAAATGTATTTTTAATTGTTCATTAGATATGGCGTTAGTTCGCATTCGAATGATGACGAAATGAAGCAAAAGTACATTCTTACCACGAACGTGAAGATAATGACAATCAATCTATATATGCCGAAAAGGCATTTTAAATTCTATTCTTGCATGTTTACGTTGAAAATGCAGAGAAAGCTTAGATTGTTAATTCATATGCATTACGATGTGTAGATTCAGTGTACAGTGTGCCAATCTTACCGTCGCTATCAGTTGTCATACGCCATGTAACGTTTGTGAGGGGATTCTCATGCTCGATCCACGATTTTACTACAAATGACTTGGAGGGTATTGCTTTCCTCTTGCCGTGTTGCGGCTTAATGCGAATCTATTTCATAGAGGTATACGAATATGTTAAGTGTTGTCTCAACGTTAGGCCTATAGTTGTATGCATAAAACAATCATGAATTTATCTAATAAGTTTGTGTCTAAGTTCTTCTACTACTTCTCATACTTCTTTAGCCGCATGCGGGGGTGCTACTCGGGATTAGAAAAGCGACAGCGGAAGTTGGCAATGTATAAAATCTCCTGTCGCACCACTTCAAACGTAGTGGCTAGGTATGCCAATTTCACTAAGGACAAATATGAAAATATTAATGAGAAAAATCATAAGATGGCGCCACTGGTCTACCTGGCATGCTATAATACTTGGTTTAGTGTTCATGCTAGATACGTTACATAGGAATATTGATTATTGTTTAGATTTGCCAATATGCTTACCTTCAAGACAGGGTGATCTTTCACCTCAACATCTACTTCGGTCTCACTTTGTCTGCTTCCCTTTGTCACGACTAGCTTAAACTGGTAGTTGCCAGGAGGGAAATTAGTAATAGTCAACTTCTGGCGGTTCGATACGTCTTTGATACTTTCATTGCAGTCAAAATTTTGCTGATCTGATTCCTTCGATAAATTAGAACAAAACGCTATTCATATCCGGACAACCCAAATAGGTCAGTCAAGTATGGTACTAAGAGATTAACGATTTTCAGTCACCGAACAGAGTAAAACATAATAAATCACTCTTCTGCGTCACATGAAGATTATCAGTAGGTTCTGTAAAAAACTGTAAAATTCTGTAAACCCCGAGTCGGCATACGCCGTTTATGTTTATGTACAAACCTACACGGCGTACAAGATCTTGCATGATGTTGAATAGTGGTACACATAGTATGAAGATATTTTATATTATTAAGTTCTATTGGTATTTGAGAATCACACGGAGATGTTACGTCGAATTACAGGGTATCATGTACTTTGATTAACTAAATATATATATTATAAGCCTACCTCCCTAATGCAAGACCACATCACTTGAGGTTTTCTGACAGAGCTGTCCTTTGAATGGCTACTTTCCAACGTCAAATGCGAATTGACAGAAACAACGCGGGAATTTCCCCCTAAAGGAATTTGAATTATTATACAGTGATAACTAATATGTTCCACATTACAACGCGCCAAACAAAATTTCAGGCCAATATGCGCCATTAGACCATTCTTCATTAACCCGACTCCATGCACTACTTCCTGTCCTCGCCCTTTCTCTATCGTCTGCTTACCTCCTTCATTCTAACCACCATTACCCACGATATCCCTCACGGTATTTCTCCATCCACTCCATTTCTTCGTCTACATCAATCATCTCCCATCCTTCGTCACCACCGGCCTCTCCACTTTGCCGGATTCCATTGCTCCTTCGCTTCCTACTATACCCTTCTCCTACATTCCCTCCGTTACCTTTCTCATCGCCCCTTTCTTACATTTCGTTTTACATTTTTATACATTACGTTTGCAAAACGTTTACACGTTGTTACATGTTACGTTGTTACGTGTTACATGTTGTAACGTTATGTTTACGTTACGTTATGCATTACGTTGCAAATATACCAATGGAAACATTTATCCATTGGGATATTGACAGGATACAAACTTTCCCAAGGGGGCACCGTGGAAGGAATGCTGCCAGACGTATAAATTTTTCGATAGGGAAAAATCGATAGCAAATGTCGTTGTATGCACGAACATTGGTAAACTTCGTATTACAAATCATGTAGGCGCACACACATTGGCACACACATTCGTACACACGCACAGCCGCACGCACGCATATATTATAGAGAGCGATAAAGAGGGAGAGAGGGAGACAAAACTATTAAGTTAATATAAGATAAAGATAAGGGACACAAGAAGATGGAAGGGTAAGCAGGAGAAGCAGAGAAAGACGAGAGAGAGAGAGAGAGAGAGAGAGAGAGAGAGAGAGAGAGAGAGAGAGGGCGCGATGTAAAGTGCAGATAGAGAGGTTGAGATGGTAAGAATGGAGAGACGTGTGGGATAACTGCCGTTGTTCAAATTACATTTCTTCATTAACTTTAATAATATAAGAGATATAGGTCTTAAGGCTCACCTATCACCCTGGCATTTAATGGCATTGGGACAACAGTTATTTCTTTAGTAGCTGTCCCAATTACAATGGACTGTGTATCTTTTGCAATTACAGTAGCTTCTAATATCTTGTCTTCATGATCTGTAATAAATAGTGTTCAAATATGAAATTCAAATTATTCCATTTATATCCGTAAATTGAAAACAATTTAGATGCAGTTAAATAATTTGCGTTGAACGAGTTTTTAATGAGTTATTGTTACGATAATAGAAATAATTAGTTTTTTACAATAATTAAATTATTATCCTTTATCTTAACCATATACAATGTGAACTAATTTGTAACAATGTATCATTGATGGAAACAAAAACTCACTAAAAATAAACATCATTCAACAGAAGTTTTTACTTGTATGATGTTATAACCAATAACTATAATGTTAACCAATTTGTTTGATGCCAGAATAAAATGCATGTGAAGTTTTTTTTAGGTCGTAACTATATTATTTTATTTCTAACCTTTTAGCAGGTCCGCGTCAACACGAATGCATCTTCCCTCGTTCTTCTCTAGTAACAGGTCATTGTCAACAGTTGATAGAGTCCAATCGTAAAAGAGCTTAGCTGACGTGTTACCACAACCTTTTGGTTGGGACACTCGCACGCACAACCGTAACCTACAAAAGAATACGTTATTTACGAATGATACATTCAGTTGCATGAAAAATTATTCCCATTTATGTAACCTATTACCTATATTTATTCCCCGCAACACGCCAGGAACTAATAAAAAATGCGTTCTGAGCGTTGTGATATACGTTGTGTGAGACAATTAACAATAATAAATGCTAATTGCGAATGCCATAATTATATTTTTACATGTGCTTAGCATTGACGTTCGATGGTCCTTCAATCTCAGTCACGGTGTTATGGACATCATCTATGGTGACTGTATGATTAACAGTTGTTGACTCTCCTAGGTAATTTGTAAGGGTGGCAAATAATTCAATCGCTCCACCATTCTCTGGAATAGGTACTGTCAATTTCGTCGAATCTGAAAGAATTTATTTGCAGAAAATAAATTTTCAAAGAAACATTAATTGCCATCTGACTATTATTGATACCCAGCGTTCTAATTACAGAGATACGACTGGTGTTTATAATTAGAGTGAGAATCCATGTGTACACGTGCGGTGCTTCGATAAACACGCGTTTAGTACTGGAAAATCCTGGATTTCTGCTTAGTCTAAACACAAAATAGAGGTTTTTCTTTCCGTCCATCTTTCCTCCTATAGAAACGTTCAATATTAGCACGACCCTGTGCAGATATCTCGTATGCTAAATCTGTGCGCGTGAACGGGGTTATGACACCTCCCGTTCACACTGAGTGCGATGGATGCCGTGTATGTGAGAAAGGATGCGGATAACAACATTTAAAAGTAAATGACGCTCATATTAAGTAAGGGTTCGAAACATACTTGTAGGTTCATCGAGATCAATATTAGCCGTCCAACTGATCATCATTCTTCGCCCACCACCACCAATTGCCACTAAATGCAGTGTAAATAACTTTGCGCAGCTTGGGACAGATGTAGGACCCTGCGTAACAAGCCATATAACATTGATTATTGAATTGACTGCGATGATGTTTTAGTGAGTATAGTAAGTAGAATAGCACAGTATCCGTATTATCATGAACACATTCATAGAATGAAGATATTTATAGATATTCATATACATGCTTATAGTATATCATATGGGTTATAAATTCGTGTATATCATTATATACAATCCTACTGAAATTCATGACTACCTGCATGGAGTTGAGGTAGTTTCCCCGTTCCTCCTACGATGGGTATCAAATAAATCGGATGAAAATACGTGCCACCTACCCTAATAAAAGAACCTTTCGGCCTCGGTGGGCGTTTGGGTGGCTGCAGAGGTGAGCTGGTGCCGGTGAATCGCTCGACCACATTTTCGTTATTAGTGGTTATACTACGATCTTTAAATTCAATGATGTTTCCTAGATATAAGTATGGTAACATATAATAGGTGTATAACCACCATTCGCAAATGTGCCCAAACCCGCGCGCACACACACGCACGCACGCACACGCACACACACGCACACACACGCACACACACCCGGACACACACACACACACACACACAC
>NW_014578017.1:63983-67231 GCF_000485595.1 Priapulus caudatus | reverse complement strand
AAGTTAGTACGTCGTCTCGTACGTACGTACTACGTCCGTCGTCGTACACGATACGATATATATATATATATATATATATATATATATATATATATATATACACACAATTAAACACACGCGCCCGCAAGCATGCGCAAGGATATTCTTAAAACTAGAATGGCTAAGCTTAACCGGCTCGTTGTGCTTACCTGGAACGAGGGTCGCATCTTTTCCGAGCCTAATGGTCAATACGGAGTTATTTCTACTCCAGTTGCACATGGGATCGTTGCCCAATTTCCGCAAAATTGTGCTCGGAAAGAGGGAACGGCACTTCCTGATTAAACGAGTCTTCACGGCGCGATCAAACTTAATTATAACCATCGAGCCTGTAATTACAGAAGGCAAATTTCATTTCATTGTCGTGTAGCAACGTTGTAAGTATTGGTTAATTTCACCATCTAAACGTGTATTGAACCACATGCATTATATCACGCGACACAATAAGCGTTTATTACAAGGGTAGAGATCTTCATTCGGTCGATTCCGAAACAAACGTGATTACAAATAAATCGTGCAACGCGATCTCATAGCGAAAGGAATAACTGTTAAACTCGTAAATAACACCGTCAACCACATACTTGTGTTAAATAAAATTAAAAATAATCAATTATGATATGCCAAAATAGAGCTCACAAAATTGTAGCTATGCCTTTATATTAAATATCATACAATAGCAAGCAAGAAACAAGTATTTGAAAAATATTTACGCATACAGCTTTAATGATATACGAAACAATGAATTTACCATCATCCGAAAATTGCTGTTCAGTTATCGCTGGGGCCTTAGCTTTGAAGAAGATTTTTTGCCCGAGACCAATTGTATTAATACCATCAGCTGTAAGATGAACCTACAAAAGACAATAAATGCTGATATTCCTTATGTAATAGGTTTTTTATATTACTTATTTGCATAAAAATTTTGATATTCATTTCTACTATTATCCTATAGCTTTGGCGTTTACTCACTTCTACTTCAGACGCACGAGAATCAACAGGCACCATGCATACTACTGCAGTGGCGTTGATTCGTTTTGCTGGAAAAACTCGCGGGCGTTTACGGAATAGGCAATCTGGTAAATCTTCTTCGTCTTCATTTTCACAATCCATATCTACAATCGGCCAAAATGCAAGAGAATTATTAGATTTATTGGCCGAAGCATTTGACAATGTCTAAAACGGGCGCTAAACACAATCACACGTTAAAATAATAAAAACAGGATGACAGAATATATACGCAACAAAGATGCCGTAAACAACACTGATTGTAACAAACATGAAGTTTATGCCTGTCTGCACTTACAATTAAAATGACTGATCTCTTTCTCATTTTGAGATCGGTAACACAAAATACAGCTGCGCGTGCATTAGTACATCAAGGCAATGTTTATCAAATTCATTTTCATCCATTTTGTTTTGGCCTGTTTTAAAGATTAATGTGTTTTTCAATATACATAGTCAATTCACTTAGAGAAATGCATTGTCATTATATGAAGGGAAAATTTATTTATATATATTTCTACGTATTCACACAATTATAATTAACGAACAAATTTTCACAGTTTTTTCGTGTTATTAATTATGCATTAGCATAATTAATTAGTGTATAAACGTTTAAAATCGTTCCATTAGCCCGTTAGTTTTATCATAATCTTTTTACAATAATTTTATATATAGTCTGTTTTAAGGGTGAATGTGTTTCTTTCGTTAGAAAATATCGATATTACATTATGTTTCATATACACATATTGAATCTTTATAGTTCTCACCATCTTCATCCTTATCGTTTTCCTCTCTTATTCTATTTTAAAATTATTAGAACTTCAGCAAACACAATTACTTTTCTTCATAAGCACGTGAATTACAATGATAAAATGTAATTATTATAAATATATGAAACTGGCATTTTCATAACTGGGAGTAATTATACGGATTAGATGCTATGTCAAATATTTATGTTATGATGTTATTCACTTACTTATATTCGCACCTCTGTTTTTTAGGCTTTTAAAATATTTAAAGTAAATTTTAAGTAAACACTAATTTGATGGATAACAATAATACAGTCCCAAGATTAAGATATGCAACACGCGCACGCACGCATGCACGCATGCACGCACGCACGCACGCACGCATGAACGCACATATTTCTACTCTCAGAATTATGCCCCCCCCCAACTGCACCCAACGTCTCAAACCTTTTGTATACGTTCTAATTATTAAATAAGGTAAGGGCCACCGTACATAGACATAGACGTTTCGATTTGTTACGACGATTTCGATCTTCAATTTCATCTACCTTGCCCTCGTCTGTTTTAAAGGAGGATTTTTCGTTAAGAAATGTTGATGCCTTTGTTTAAACATCGTAGGAGTTGCATCAAGCATTATGGGAAACCGCGAATAACTACATTAACTGTATATTATATGCATATACGTATTATATACGGTTCTACTATATGTATTGTTTGTCAATTGCAGTCATCATTACCGGATACTGAAATTATTCATACGAATATTTTAACGAGCAAATTCACCATTTTTGCCTATATAACATTATAACATTATGATGATTTCATATATGATAACATTTATTATAATATTATTATTATTATTATTATTATTATAAGATCAACATATCTTATATATTATATATATAAGATATTCATATTACCCAGAAATTTTACATTCGCCTATTTCAATTGTCGTCTGTTTCAATTATGAACACGTGTTTTCGGTAAAAATCTACTTTGCGCATGAAGATTAGAGACAGTAATTAATTTAATTACAATTATTAAGCATTCATTCCTGCATCTTAGCGTTAAAATAATTAGAACCCATGCACACACACGCAAGCACGCACGCACGCACGCACGCAGGCACGCACGCACACACACACACACACACACACACACACACACACACATGTGCGCTCTGATACGCATGCGTGCACACGCACAGACACACGCGCACACACACACTCGCGCACGTGCCCATACACGCCCACACACACGCCTCCACCATTAATACGTAGTCTGACTCAAATAACTTATTACGTCACGCTCCTCCCGTTGTGCCGCAACATACTGCTGATCGCATCGCGATGTCAAGTCCTCTATACCATGTGCGAGCGTTGATTGATGGATGGATGGCTGGATGGATGGATGGATGGATGGATGGATGGCTGGATGGATGGATGGATGGATGGATGGATG
>NW_014578017.1:53742-63973 GCF_000485595.1 Priapulus caudatus | reverse complement strand
CACACACACACACACACACACACACACACACACACACACACACACACACACACATATATATATATATATATATCAGATATCTATATAACTTACCGTCTTCGTCTTCATCCATTTCTTCCTCGTCTGTTTCAAATTTAATAAAGGTTGAATTGTATTAAATATATCTAAGAATTTTAATAATTAATATGCATACAATATTATTGTCGGACAATTTCTTCACAATTGTGCCATATACTACATTAGGATTTACACATATAAAGTATTCATAGTACTCACCATCTTCATCCTCATCTCCATCGTCTTCGTCTGTTTCAGAAAAAAATGAGATTCTTTGTTAGAAATAGTCTAATATTTCCCCGTAAACATCTACTTAAACGTCATGTATAATTATCAAATAATAATAACAATACATATTTATTCCGGTACCCTAGCGTTATTAATAAGAGTCCGTACATATCACATAGAAATATAACTCACCGTCTTCATCTTCATCCATGTCTTCTTCGTCTGTTACAAAGTTAATTAAGGATTAAATGTAATAATTAAGTAGGCCCTATATAAGTATTTCTATAATTAACATGCATACACATATTATTGTCGGAATATTTTTCACATTTGAGATATATGTACTACATTCGGATTCGCGCATTTTGAAGTATTTATATTACTTACCATCTTCATCCTCATCTCCATCGTCTTCGTCTGTTTCAGAAAATATTGAGATTTTTTGTTAGAAATAGTCCGAATATTTCCATGTAAACATCTACTTAAACATCAGTTATGATTATCAAGTCACAATACATACTCATTCCGGTACCCTAGCGTTAGAGAGCCCGTACATATCAGATAGTCATATAACTCACCGTCGTCATCTGCATCCAAGTCTTCTTCGTCTGTTTTAAAGTTAATGAAGGATTAAATGTAGTAAGTATATCGTAATATTTATATACCAGGGAAATATTCGGACTATTTCTAACAAAAAATCTCAATATTTTCTGAAACAGACGAAGATAATGGAGATGAGGATGAAGATGGTGAGTAATATAAATACTTTATATGCGTAAATCCTAATGTAGTATATGTCACAAATGTGAAGAAATTGTCCGACAATAATATTCGTATGCATGCTAACAAACATCTACTTAAACGTCAGTTATGGTTATCAAATCACAATACATATTCATTCCGGTACTCTAGCGTTATTAATAAGAGCCCGTACATATCAGATAGTCATATAACTCACCGCCGTCATCTTCATCCAAGTCTTCTTCGTCTGTTTTAAAGTTAATAAAGGATTAAATGTGGTAAGTAGGCCCCCTTATATCTTAATATTTATATAATTGATATGCATACGAATATTATTGTCGGAATTTTTTTCACATTTGTGACATATACGACATTTAGATTCAAGTGTATAAAGTATTTATAATACTCACCATCTACATCCTCATCTGCGTCGTCGTCGTCTGTTTAAGAGAATAATGAGATTTGTGATAGAAATGGTCGGCATATTTCCCCGTAAACATATCTACTTAAACGTCATTTATGAATATCAAGTAACAATACGCAATCATTCCGGTACCTTAGCATTAATAATTAGAACCCATATATATCAAATAATACACTACTTAACGCCTTTGTCTTTGAACATGTAGGCCTACCCCGCATGTTTTAGAATTCATGAAAAAAAAATGTTTTTTGAATATTTGGAAATATTCATACACTATAGATCAGTGCGGTTGATTATTACGGTGAATTTTTGGCACTTTTGTAACATATACTATATGATAGTTCATACTTATAAGATTTTATATTACTCACCATCTTCATCCTCATCTACGTCGTCATCATCTGATCGAGAATCTGATCGTCGTCATCATCGAGAATAATGAGATTTGTGATAGAAATGGTCGGCATATTTCCCCGTAAACATCTAACACGCGGTCGATTATTGCGGCAAATTTTCGGCACTTTTATGACATAAATTATATGATAGTTCATAATTGTAAGATTTTATATTACTCACCATCTTCATCCACATCTACTTCGTCTTCGTCTGTTTCAAAAAATAATAAGATTTTTTATTAGAAATGGATTGCTCTGGAAATGTCTACTTATATGTCTGTTATAATTTTTAAATAATAATACACATTCATTCCGGTAACCTAGCGTTATTAATAAGAGCCGGTACATATCATATAGATATATAACTCACCGTCGTCACCTTCATCCATATCTTCTTCGTCTGTTACAAAGTTAATTAAGGATTAAATGTAATAATTAAGTAGGCCCTATATAAGTATTTCTATAATTAACATGCATACGAATATTATTCTCGGAATATTTTTCACATTTGTGATATATGTACTACATTCGGATTCGCGCATTTTGAAGTATTTATAATACTCACCATCTACATCCTCATCTGCGTCGTCGTCGTCTATTTATGAGAATAATGAGAATTGTGATAGATTTGTGATAGATTTGTGATAGATTTGTGATAGATTTGTACTTAAACGTCAGTTATGAATATCAAGTAACAATACGCAATCATTCCGGCACTTTAGCATTAATAATTAAAACCCCTATATATCAAATAATACACTACTTAACGCCTTCGTCTTTAAACATGTCCCCGCATGTTTTGGAATTCATGAAAAAATGTTTTTTTTAATATTTGGAAATATTCATACACTATAGATCAGTGCGGTTAATTATTACGGTCAATGTTTGGCACATATATTGTTTGTAACGTATACTATATGATAATTCATACTTGCAAGATTTTATATTACTCACCATCTTCATTCTCATCTACTTCCTCTTCGTCTGTTTCAAAGAATAATGAGGATTTTTGTAAAAATGGATTGCTCCGGAAACGTCTAGGCCTATACTTATACGTCAGTTATAGTTGCAAAATAATAATGCGCATTTATTCCGGCACCTTAGCATTATTAATAAGGGCCGGTATATGAGATATTTATATAACTCACCGTCGTCATCTTTATCCAGAGTTTCTTCGTCTGTTTTAAAGTTAATGAAGGATTAAATGTAGTAAGTATATCGTAATATTTATATAATTAGCATGCATACGAATATTATTGTCGGACAATTTCTTCACATTTGTGACATATACTACATTAGGATTTACGCATATAACGTATTTATAGTACTCACCATCTTCATCCTCATCTCCATCGTCTTCGTCTGTTTCAGAAAATAATGGGGTTTATGTTAGAAATCGTCGGCATATTTCCCCATAATTTACATCCCTTAAACGTCAGCTATGATTATCAAGTAACAATACGCATTCATTCCGGTACCTTAGCATTAATAATTATAATTATAACCTATATATATATCACAGATATTACACTACTTAACGCCTTTGTCTTTTTGTTCATGTCCCCAGCATGTTTTGGAATTCGCATGAATGTAGTTTTTTTTTTAATATTTGGAAATATTTATACACTGAAGCTCAGTGAGGTTGACTATTACGAACAATTTTTGGCACTTTTGTAACATATACTATACGTGATAGTTCATACATGTAAGATTTTATAGTTCTCACCATCTTCATCCTCATCTACTTCCTCTTCGTCTGTTTCAAAGAATAATGATGATTATCGTTAGAAATGGATTGCTCCGGAAACATCTACTTATACGTCAGTTATAGTTTCAAAATAACAATACGCATTTATTCCGGCATCTTAGCAGAATTAATAAGGGCCGGTATATATGAGATATTTATATAACTCACCGTCGTCATCTTCATCCAGGGTTTCATCGTCTATTTCAAAGTTAATAAAGGTTGAAACGTATTAGGTATATCTATACGTATTTCAACAATTAATGTGCATACAATATTATTGTCGGGCAATTTGTTCACAATTGTGACATATACTGCATTAGGATTTACGCATATAACTTATTTATAGTACTCACCATCTTCATCCTCATCTGCATCGTGTTCGTCTGTTTCAGAAAACAACGAAATTTTTGTTAGAAATAGTTTGAATATTTCCCTGTAAACATCTACTTAAACGTCAGTTATGGTTATCAAGTCACAATACATATTCATTCCGGTACCCTAGCGTTATTAATAAGAGCCCGTACATATCACATAGATATATAACTCACCGTCGTCATCTTCATCCATGTCTTCTTCGTCTGTTACAAGTACAAGGTTTAAATGTATTAGGTATATATCTATATATATAAATATATAAATATATATCTATATATATTATATATTATATATATATTCGCGACATGTACTACATTATAGGGTTCATACTTATGGGATTAAATTCACACTTATATGGATACAATATAATTCAAATTTAAATAATTATATTTACATATTTACTATTTTTTTTTTTTTTTTTTAATTATCAACATAAGCACACGTTTGGCACTTTAAGTTAATATATGCGCCCTATATTTCAAATATATTAATAATTCGTCATCTCCATTCTCATCCACTTGTTCTTCACCTGTTCAATAGTTTGGAATTCAGCAATTATGTTACTCTCTTAGAAAATGGTATGATCACAGGGGCGTAGCCAGGATTTTCAAAGTTGTAGGCCTGACTATCTGAGCGGAGCGCCACCATGGGTTGGCGCGGAGCGTACAAGAAAATTTTTGGTTTTACAAACCCCCCAGATGGCCGGAAACGGCCCTTCCCGAGTGTTCATTCTGGTTCCCTGGCCTCTTGCTAACTTGAGACACCTCATTCAATATCACTTTTAAACCCAAAAAACAAACGAGTTAAAATAGGGTTACGAACGAGTTAAAATTTAAAAAACTGACAAGATCGGATCCTAGTCTTTTTCGGCGGGTAGAGTGTTGAATGAAACGGCACGCGATAGAAATGACAGCCTAGATGACAGAAGAATAGGTCACCTAATTTAGCCATATTCTTGCTACGTTCATTTCAATAGTTTTTCCTGTCTAGACTCTTAAACTCGTCCAGCAAGCTTATGGATTTGAATTATGGGTGTTTAAAAAAAAAGAAGATAACTTGGCCAAAAAAAGTGTAGGCCCGGGCCTACAGTGCTACATACTGGCTACGCCCCTGGATCAATGACTGAAATTTTACTTATTAATCACTGGTACGGGTTCTTTTATTATTATTTTTTGACGTAAGCATTCGTCGTCGTACTATAAAATAAATTATTCTGCCAAACACTGATATATAATGCCTTTCATCATTTTTCAGAAAGTATTGATAAGTAAGTTAATCCATATCATAATAACGTTTAAATAATTGTTTCAATATATAATATTTGATGATTCGACTTTATGTAGTTTTCATGAGTATCAGGTTCACATATTACTCACTGTTTTCGTTCTCATCTGTCATATTCTTGCTTCGCATTCCAAGCGCTTCAAAATGCAGTGTATGAATTGGTATAAGGTTAAATTGCTAAAGTTCACATCAGTGTCATATAAACATTCCCATATATATGAATTTCCCATATACACAGCTTTTCATGAAATGTAGCCAACTACTAGCAATAGTAAACATAGTTAATGCCTTTGATACACACCTGCTTTAACATAGACGTTCCATACATCGCCTCATAAAAAGGACATTTCGTCCATAGTATAAGTATCTTACACTGTACGAGCAATATTCACTAGCACGTTAGTTATTCGATATTTAATGTCCACAGCAATATAAACTCGCAGACAGTAGTACAACAGTAACATAAGAGAAACCCGTACCTTTCACTAAACATTGGAGTTCTGTAAGCACTGTTTCATTTTCTCCGGTTACTTCAAATTGGTTAAGGCCCGAACCACTGATAATAACAGGCACTGTTGGGCGCATATTGTTGGGATTTTTTCCTGGTTTGCCACTCCCGTTATTAGGTCTAGCAGTTCCATTGTTAGGCTTTCTACCACCATTTCCATTTGAATGTTCTAGATTAGTCATCAAGTGTTCCACAACGAACGTCTGTGGTTTTGTCGTTGCGTTTACAGTTATTTCTGAAACGATGCAAATATTTATTAGAAAATACCTGGTTACGGGTGTCACCAGTAACTTCCGTGCTATGTTAAATAAATCGATTGATTATAATTATATATAATATAATTGATATTAATATTGATATTATTAATATAACATAATTTATTATATTATAATAATATCGATGGATTGATTGATAATAGATCATACATGGTTATTAGGCGAAGCAACCCAAATTAATAGCGCAACTTGTTCGGTGCTCTTGTTTTTTTAAATGTGCATTTTCAGTAACACTTATAAAGGTGCTGGCTGCTGTATTCGATCGTAAAATGTATATGTATATAGGTAGCCACATTGCCATACTTACTTGATTCGTTATAAACAATCAATCTATTGTGACTTCCAGATATCAGCTCTCCATCAATATATACCTTGACGTCATATACACCTAGAGATAAAGTGAAATGTGTGCAATTAATATACATTTGTAGAAAAAAGAGAATTACATATTTTTCGTAATAGATTATTCGTGGACCAATAATACAATTTTGCGGTGCGATTACCTGTAGCTCTCACATCAACGGTTGCGCATATGTGTGTGCTGTTTTTCCATCGAGGTGTGATATTGGGCGGTACAGGATTATCAGTTGTGCTGTTTACCAGCAACATTGTGATTTCGGAAGCGGAGTGCAGTCCAAACGCACCTACAGCACATAGCTAGAAACACGAAATCGCATCATCCGCGTGTGATCATGAATGGCATGAAGAATATGAATGTCCTAACAGGTCCAGTTCTAATAACTGGCCAATTCTTTTCCAGTTAAGGATAGTGTTAAAGCTATCTCAACTATCGTAAGACATAAACACTACCCATAGATCTATAACGTATACCCAGCAGCGAAATCCATTGAAACAATCCCCCGACTCTCGGATCACCTGAATGTGCATCGAATTTAATATAAAATCAATTAAATGGAAATCTCCGGAAAGAAAAAAATCACACTGTTGTTCACTTGCCATCAGGAGTGAATAAGAACATGGTATGTATAAGTGCAGAAAGTGTTGAGAATTTATTAGTATCCACTCATGATGCGATAATCGGTAGATCAAAAGTATTTGTACACACATATAGATGAAAAAGAGTCCGCTGATACCCATTACGCGTTTAGAATTGTCTAAACCCTTAGCCACCACCATGCATACGTCCTTAATTAATTGTATAATACGAGCCACACGTACCTCGTTTCTCTGACCGGAAACGATAATTTTAGGGGAGATGTAGCTCACAATGGTGCAATCGCTGCTAACGCCATCACATACGCCACACGCATCAACAACAGCATCTCTGTGTAATAGAGAAATGCATTCATGCTGAGCAGTGTCTAATTGCCTATCTAACCAGAATTCTCTTTTATCGTATCGCATCTTTCAGAGTGAATAGGAGGTGGTTAGGTTATTTACTAGATACTTACTTTCATATAGAAAAAATGAAAAAGCAACTGTAAAATGTCCAATATCCTATAACCAAATCATAGAGACAATTCGACAAACACAGGCGCGCATGTACGTGCGCGCACACACACATACACACACACACACGCGGATGCACGCACGCACGCACACGCACAACGCCGCCCGCAGCCGTACGCGCACGAGACACACATCACACACAGCACACACACACACACACGACACACACGGGCGCATCACACACAACACACCACACAGCACACACCACACCCACACACACACACACACACACACACACACACACACAACACATATATATATATATATATATATATATATATATATATTACTATAGAAATCAATGTGTGCGCGCAGGGGGCGCATATATATGCGCGCAACAACATAGTTAAGAATACACTCAAGGTTTTATGCGAAATTCCATTGATTTTTTCATTTTCATTCTTATTCAATGGCTAACATTTGGTGCCACCTCGTACTATGCTTATTTCACCGACGCGTGTGAATTTCCAGAGCGTTTTGATTGCCCAAGCACGTGTGTAGTGAGCCGTGGCCATATAAACACATATTTACCGATGACGTCAGTGATGATACAACCATCCTGTTCACGGTACATTCATTATGCCAGAATCTATCAGCATCACCCCTCCTACAACCGTCAACTACCAGTGATAGTTGAAATTACAGAGCGGTCGAAAATAACATTCATACCTCGATACAAGTACCCAGGTTTGTTGACACGTAGCTTAATCAGTGACGTCATTCAGTACACAGCGTTCGCGCATTTCACATCAAATTGCAGGCATGATCCCAGTAATTTCTCACAATTTCTCAAGATGCACAGAAAATTTTTAAATTTTAGTGGTTTTACTTAGTCATGGACATGTCGCAGTAAATACTAACAATAGGTCTAGAAGTTTCACCTACGTTCACCCATTTCGCACACAGGCGGTCGATCATTGTAAAAAGTAGAAAAACGCTGATTTCTTCGTTTCGATTTCTGCGACAGTAGCCGATGTATAAATGGATATTTCTCTGTGATTACAACTCGGAATAATTTAATTTTACACTCGTTTTAATGGCAACATAGTGCTGTAAAAAGACTCGTCAGGGATTGTTATTAAGTGCCGTATTTTAAGAGTTAGATTTATTTATTTGCATACATTTTTAATCCGAACACGTGGCTTTTTTTCTCCATTTTTTTCGGTAAAATGATATGAAATTTCATGATTTTGTTAAATATCGTGTCGACGATTTTGCTTTCATACTCTTTGTGGTAATTGAGGAATATCCAAAATCCCATTTTTACATAAAAATTCCATTTGTGTTGTCACATAAATGGGTGCTGGAAATTTCATAAAATTTTTCGGCTTGGGCATGAAGATACATTATCATCTATACATTAAACGTGTGATTGATTGATTCATCATATTCATTGGTCAATAAACGTTTACTCTTTATCAGAGCAATGCCTGTACAAAAGCTTGAGTGTGTCCTTAAATGCAGCAGCCAGAGACCACATAGCACGGATATTTTACAAATTATAGAGGCATCTACACCAAAAGGCCGAAAATGCGCTCTAATCTATCCGAAAAAATTGCACACTCACCCTCCCACAACACCGAGACAATCGACGTCAGTGCAAGCCTTCTTGTCGCGAGCACAGCGTTCGCAACTACTTAGGTGCTCGCTCAGTCGAATGCAGTCTGTTTGTCGGCCACACATAGCGTAAACGGACACGTCTTCCTCTTCATTTGATATTAGATCCGCTATAAGACGAAAAGCAATAGTGCGAGAAGTGGTAGCGTGAAAAGAACTTGAATTGTGATCAATGATGGTCATACGTATAAAACCACCCCAGACACAGACTGGCACGTGATCGTTATATATATATATAGACCTATAGGTTTAGTCGTTGTGGGAGAGTCGTGGTTTAGCATGTTGCCCGTTATAACAATCAGGATTAAAGGCGCCACCATGAATTTTGAAAGTTCAGCTCAAGCGTTAAAAGAACAGCGTCGTGACTCAAAAACATTACATCGCTCGAGTGGTAGCCATGGAAAGCTAAAAAGCTAGAAGCTATGCTATGGTTTTTAACAGCAACACGCCAAAAATAGCTATCATCGTAGAGCAAGCATGCCATCGTTTGCAAAATGCATCTGATCAACATCCTTTGGTGTACAACACCAGCAGGTGGCAAAGAAAGAATGAGTAAAACGGTAAAAAAGACTTGATCGGAGTCAAGCACAATTAAATATGAAACGGGATCATAGCAATGCAATATATTACCGAATCTGTCACACTACTCCAACTGAAGCTATGTTGTAATAAAACTCGTAAGGCATCACATTTGCTCTGTTAGATACAGATATGCGACCCTGAGTTTTACCATTTTCCTTGCTCAATTACTCACTAACTCGCTCACTGCACATTCTCTCACTCAGTCACGATCACTCACTCACGTACGCACGCGCGCACGCACGGACGCACGCACGCACGCACTCATGCACGCACGGACGCACGCACCCACGCACGCACGCACGCACGCACGCACGCACTCACTCACGCACGCACGCACGCACGCACGCACACACACACGCACACACACAGTCACTCAATCTCTCTCTCTCTCTCTCTTTCTCTCTCTCTCTCTCTCTCTCTCTCTCTCTCTCTCTCTCTCTACTACTCGTCTCTACTACTACTACTCTCGTACTCTACTACTACGTACGTACTTACGTACGTACGTTACGTACTACTACGTTACGTTAC
>NW_014578017.1:36963-49463 GCF_000485595.1 Priapulus caudatus | reverse complement strand
CTGCACTCTTGTTTGCGTGACCTTGTTTGTCTACTAAATAACTACATTTTGACATAATTTTATAGCAAGCTCATGCAAACTAAACCGTTTTTTAATGTAGCGGTCATTTAATATATTAGTGGCGAGAAAACTTTCATTATTTCTACCTATTTCATTGTTTTAACCTATTTTAATACAACATTAAGATACCTACAGTTATTAAATTGCTAGATGCTGTTGGTGTAGATACATGCGAATCATTTGAGCTATTTCCTGTCTAAATTGGATAAGTATGTTTGAAGTTCTATCCAAAACCCGAAGAGCCGCATAATGCAATACCTGGACTATATATCAGAAAATCTTTAGGACCTTATATGGTACACGTATACGATGTTTCACAATTCTACACAAAAGTGCACAATGCGCCTATTTTTATATGCTTATCCGCTGCATTATCGTTGTTTTCAGACACATATATGTTAGCATGCCCGCACCACAATAAAACACGTAATATCAGCGTGTACCGTCACACTAACGATGATGCTACTTACGACGAAGACGACGACGACGACGACGACAACGATGACGATGAAGAAGATGATGATAAACAGCAATAAAGATAATATATTATAAATACAAAGCACATAGTCTTATGGTAAAAGCCTCTTAGACCCAATACATATTTATAATTGTTGTAGAAGGCATGTTATATCAATTGATTTTTTTTATGATTTACAAAGCTGTCTAATATCTACAAATAAATTACAATCATAATTAATCTACATTTCGAGTATAACGTGTGCTTAATGTTATTCGAGAACGGTGAATCAGATGATGAGAAGTTTTATGAGCACCTAATAATTTAACCATTATTGCATACAGCATACTTTATACCTACTGCACGATTATTAAAAATTGTTTTATGTACACACAACTATTGACTGGGCGGGGCTATTGAATATAGCGCGTTATTAAATAGTTTCATAATTCTAAAAGCCTTTGTGCCGTCGCTATAGCAGCACCCATTACCTGCCAGTATGAAGGCGCAGACGCTATACATAAATAGTGATATTGTGCAATACGTATTAATATATTCACCCGAGTATATAGAGGCTATAGACTAATTTATGATTTTATATAGAAATGACATCAACAACTGAACTATCCCTCCGTTAATGTAGCGTTAGATTATGCGTGCTGCTTCGAACTATTTAACGCTACTAGCGGTTTAATTTAGAAACGTCACATATTACCTCCGCCAGGGGCTTGGCGGGGGTTATGTTTTCACCGGCGTGTGTTTGAGTGTTGGTTTGTGTGTTTGTGGGTTTGTGGGTTTGTGTGTTTGTGGGTTTGTTAACATGCACGTTTCAGTTCACTTCCGCTGGGTGCGCTGGCTGTAGACTTACAAACACGCAACCACAGGCTAAGGGGCAACCACAGTCCTCCCCCACCTGCACGCTCGCACTAATCCGGATCCAATTAATTATTTAATTAATTAATTAATTTTTCCATTTAATTAATTAATTAATTAATAAAAAATTTCACATTGAGAGAATTCAGCTGCCATGGCGGAGGTCTGTGCTCTCCGAGTGCTCTAGTTAAGTCATGTTTCTACTTGATGCCAGGTGCATGCAAACGTCTCGATAGATATTTTTACTGTCAAATGTCGTACAGTAACAGTTGCGTATCAAGAAGTTGAGGTCGTTGGATTCGGTTGAACTTCCTATATATAATACTATATATAATATATATAATATATATAATAATAATAATATATATATATATATATATATATATATATATATATATATATTATATATATATATATATATATATATATATATTATATATATATACTATATATATAACTTCCAATATATAATACCTTAGAGCTCCGATATATAACTATACTGCAGTCTGCATGTCAGGCTGCGGAATATATTTCTACCGATTTCTGGCTGAAGAATCATACCATAATAATGTGTAACGGCACTGACGTGCTTTCAGTGATGCTTGTTGCTCCCCACCCCGAATGTATAGTAGGCCTTGACAGTAATATGCTGCTACGGGGAGTGCGATCATTGATTTAACCACCGGGGCTGAAAATTCTCCGCGGATCCAGTGTCTACCTTTTTTATGCTGCCATCAATTGAGATCGGTGAACGTGTTTATAGGCCCTTGCAGCGACATCGAACAATGCCTGCGACAGCGCAGAACAATTATCCTAAATGTTACATCTATTATCGATTCTGAATTTAACGTTTTATAACTCATGTAAATAAGAGGGTATGTTTATCTCTATTCTCATTATATTTACTGCTTTAAATTTAATAGACGTAGGCCAATTTATTATTGTACCATTATATGTTAATGCGTTTAGAATTGAACGCATAAATCGGATTGAATTTTGATGTTCAGACTACAACTATATACGGTAAACAACTTGCAACTGAAATTTCTACAGCCGATCACTGTGCGCCCATACTAATTACAGTGTGTGACTGCCCAGCGAGAAGGGTAGATAGACAGAGAAAGAGAGGGTGAGAGGCAGAGAAACAGGAGGTGCGTGAGAGAGAGGGAGAGAGCGAGAGCTTGGGAAAGAGAGGGGAGGGAGAGAGATCGTGAGAGAGCGTGTGTGCGAGATAGATTGTGTGAAAGAGAGCGCGCGCGCGTGTGGGAGAGAATTTTCACGGGTCGACAGATTTCGTTTAAACATTATTCCACCCATTAACAAAAATATTAATAACAAATACAGTAAGTTATTCAACATAACCACATTTATTAAGCATAATCTCTCCATTAACTTACAGTTATCAAACTTTAAATATATAACATACACATGTAACAGGGTAAGACTGAGGGAATGTTGTAAAATAAGGTATGCCTATGTATAACAACGTAATAAAAATATATAACGTAAGTACAAAGTATACGTAAATATGTTAAATAAACTCATACATCACAACTCTACAAAAAAAACATTTCCACATACACACAAACGAAATGAAAATGCTCAATGCCATTTTAAGGTTTAGTATCTGAAACGTATGGAAAACAAAACCCGATGGAACGCAAAAATAATTGTAGTTGTTCCATATTAAAGAAAAGTAAATATAACCGATTCTTTATAGATTGCAGCTCATATGACTCGTCTATAAGCCAATCTCAGAACACTATTTCTTAAATTTTATAACACGTAGATAGTATTTTATAGAACACAAACATGCGTAAACACAGTCATGATTACAGCCATCATGTGTGACAATTATGTGTGTAAAAGACACACAACTATATGGATGAGTACATCCATAAATTATGTTAAACGTATTAGGGAGCATCTAGAAATCACTGCAACAGGTCACTGATGTAGTTGCAATATGTCTAAATCAAATAAACGGCGTACGTACGTAAACTATCGCCATTCGTTTCAACCCACGAATGGCCAACACAAACCTTGAACTACTAAAACTTAACTACTTCATTTTTTTGTGCACTGCACGCACGGGTTTAGCTCCTGGGCTCCTCCTAAGCTTCTGTTCTACAGCCAACAGGAAAACATCCTCGATTGTATCTAGAAATGTTACAAGATGCAATGATGCCAATACCACATTCGCAGTTATAATATTGTGTATTATGAGTTCTAATATGCACATACGTGTATCGAGCTGGACTAAACGCAAAAGAAAAGCGCACGAGTTCACTTAATTATATGAAGCACAATTACATAAACTAATATCAATATAAATTTACAGCTGAAACTATATAAATATAATGTAAATACTCAAAACGATTAACTATATCTCAACCAATGACATCCTATGAAACGAAAAGTAAATGATTTAGTATCATGATTCAGAGTGTAAAATTTCTCGAAAGCACCACTAGCAAATTTAACAATAGCAATCTATAAAATTTCAATAAAATGCATTATCATCAACAGATTGACTATAGATGAAGCACGCCATACCTGTTATTTCCCGTATACTGAGATTGACTAATAATTATCAGACAGCAGTGTTATATATTAATATCCTGGTACAAATAAACCTTACGGTACAAACGTCTGCATGCACGCAGAGATGCCAAATCTCAACTATCTGAATGATACATTCCGATACGGTAGCGATTTAAAGCTACGTGCACACAACGTGCAGTAGCACTTTGGCCAAAACACTTACGCTATGTAAACGTCTCAAAAATGGAATCCTTCCATTTACACAAATAATCACATTGCAGAATATTTCCCTACGATAAATACCGCGCGCGAATGGAGCTGCAACAGCAGCCGACATAGCAAAACTGCGACAATAGCAATTCCTGGCATGCACTGGTTGTCAAAGTAAACAAGTACATAGAGATCTCATTATGAGATTTGTTCCCCTTGAAACCAATAATACAATTAACAGTAATAATAACTTATCCCAGTAAATATTCGTATCGCGAGTTCAAAAATAGAAACCCAGTGAACGAATGAACATTAAAGCATTCAGTAAAGTATGTTCGCAATGTAGCACATAACTGCGCATTACCACATTATACAGATATCAATCAGATAACAGAATATCAGATACAGTATATCAGATTATCAGATATTGGATAAACGGTATTATATAAAACGCATTCTGAAAGAGGAATTTTCCTTCAGATTTTAGAACCTTTTGCACATTACATACATAGAGAGATCAGACGCCACAGGGATCGTTTCCGCAGTGAGCTATATCGGACATGATATGACGTTTCGATAAAACCGGCTCACCAACAAATAAATACTCTAAAAAGCACAATTACTTTGGCTAACCATAACAAGTGTTGCAGTACTCAGCTGGCACTACGGGGCAGATAAGGTCTATGTCCTCCTGACCTCTGTTTGACCTGGCTCGGTTAGCTATTTCTGACTAATATATATATATATATATATATATATATATATATATAATATATAATATATATAGGGTTAGTCAGAAATAGCTAATTCGCGCGTTATTCAAAGAAATCTTGTGTGCCAAACTATTTCGGTGGCGTAAGCCTTCCGGTGCTCACATATACATAGCAAAGGGATTGGTCGAGATTTTTACGCTCGTCGCTGTCCTAGATAGGCAGACTGAAGCACGGGTGCAAAGTGCCTATAGAACAGGAACTAACGGGTAGACGTGGCTGGCATATATGTACAAATATATTTAGTTGATTGTAACACCAACATGACTGTCTTGAAGGAAAACCCCAAACCTGACCACGACTCATGTTTTGCTCTTGGTCTTCATGATTGAAAATACTAAATTTATGATTGAACATTTCTTCGATCGCATATCATGAGTGACTCTGTGAAACTAGCAGATTATTACACGGTATCCATACGTCTACATCCGGCAAAGTAGACATCATCCAATGTAAGGCAACATATTTATGCTGGCAAGCTCGAGGATATATGCAAATAATTGAACTATATATACATATAGCTTGCTGCTTATGCATGCTCTGTTGGTTTCCCTTCCACATAGCTGGAAATGTGTTCATACAGCATACAACAATAGGATGGCAACATTCAAACTAGCAACATGCCAAAGTTTATTGACTAGTGAAACTAAATTGTGTTATATTTATAAAATATAGCACGTCAACTGCTTATGTCAGATGGTGACGTTTCTTTTTTCCATTGACGCCTAGAAAGTGAATTAACGTACGCATGGATTTACCCATGTTACCTAAGAAGTGCAGTTGTTAGTAACACACACTTCAGTGCCAAACAGAGCGCCTTTAATTCATTTGCTAGGTTTGTAATCACGGGATACTAATTAATACCAAATCGCGCGAGTTATGCTAATAAACTTAAAGTTTAGTCGTAGGTTTACTCATCTGCTGGTAGTTTGCACTCGTTCGCTTGCCCATTGCTACTGAGATACTTCTCGTGCTACTCCACATGTGATGCTCTTCTGCAGACAACCGATTTAATGGTAGATAGCCATGCTTACCATGGTTGTCACTACTCACATGGCCAACCTGCCCATCGTCACTCACATAACCCCGCTTTCCATGACCACCGTCGTCACTGGCATGACCACGTTCTTCATAGATTTCGCCGCCACTGACTTGGCCACTCGCTCCGGCAACAGCAGTGACACGGCCATGTCCACTGCGACCGTCGCCATCACGGTGTAAGCTCCCACTGTGGTGTTCAGCACTGGTGCTACGATGTTCGTAATTGTCACCAGTAACGTTATCGTGGCCAGTATGGCTATCACGCCTGTAATTATGCTCACCATGGCTGTCCCTTTCGTATCCACGCCCACCGTGGCTGTCCCTTTCGTATCCACGCCCACCATGGCTGTCGCTTTCATATCCATGCCTATCATGACCGTCCCTTTCATATCCATGCCCACCATGACTGTCCCTTTCATATCCACGCCCACCAAGACTGTCTCTTTTGTATTTATGCCCATCATAATTTCCCCTTTCATATCCACGCTCACCACGCCTGTCCCTTTCATATCCACGCTCACCATGACTGTCGCTTTCATATCCATGTCCATCATGACTGTCCCTTTTATAGCCACGCCCACTATCACTGTCCCCAGAATATCCACGCTCACCATGCCTGTCGCTTTCATATTCATGCTCACCATGACTGTCCCTTTCATATCCACGCCCACCAAGACTGTCTCTTTTGTATTTATGCCCATCATAATTTCCCCTTTCATATCCACGCTCACCATGCCTGTCCCTTTCATATCCATGCCCACCATGACTGTCCTTTTCATATCCATGCCCACCATGACTGTCTCTTTCATATCCACGCCCACCATGACTGTCGCTTTCATATCCCTGCCTATCATGACTGTCTCTTTCATATCCATGCCTATCATGACTGTCCCTTTCATATCCATGCCCACCATGATTGTCTCTTTCATATCCATGCCCACCATGACTGTCACCTTTGTATCCATGCCCACCATGACTTTCCCTTCCATATCTATTCCCATGATAACTTCCCCTTTCATATCCATGACCATCATGACTGTCTCCTGAATATCCACGTTCAAAATTACTGTCTCCTCTGTGCCTATGTTCATCATCACTTTCCTCTGAATGCCCATGCCTTCGATGACTCTCACCTGTATTCCGATGCCTACCCTGTTTGGCCTGCATGTATTCACGCCCACCATGAATTTCTTCTGTATTTTTATGCTCATGACGACTGTCTCCCATGTGTCCACTGTGTCTGTCTGCTGTGTGTTCATGCCCGTGATGACTGTCTTCTGTGTGCCCACCTCTGTGATGATTGTCTCCTGTGTATCCACGCCTATCATGACTGTCTCCGGTGTGTGTATGCCCATGATTACTGTCACCGGTGTGTGTTTTCCCATCATGACTGTCACTGGCGTGTCCATGCCCGTGATGACTGTCCCCTGCGCGTCCACGTCGACCATGAACGGGACTTGCCCCTTCGAGTTCCAATCCCTTGTGACTGTCGTCGATGTGGCCATGCCCAGGTAGACTAACCCCTGCATGTCCGTGCCGACCATGGGTATCTTCACCATGGCTGTCGCGGCTATGGCCGTGCATACCGGGGCTGCTTTGAGCATGCTTGCTGTGATCGTTGTCACTTCCCTGGCCATATCTGCTGGCGCTGTCAGTGATTCCATGACCATGTCTACGGCTGTCAGGCACCGCCAGTCGATCCGTATGAGGATTTTCAAAAACCATTTGCGTTGCACCTGGCTCTGCAGGAATAGCTTCAAGAAAGAAGATATGCCAGTGAGATTCAATCATTTAAATGAAGCTTTAAAATAAATAGAGGAACAAGTCATCGCAAGATAGCTTACAGGTAGTAAAACTAGGGTGAACCAACAGAGAACGGTGCCTTATGGAACCTAACAGATGTGGGAGGTTGTAAAACCTAAAATATGTGGAAAGATGTGGAACCTAACAGAATGCAAAAGTGTGATTTGTAGGATACAACAGCTTCTACGATGCATTGTGAAATCCAAGTACAGACTAACTTATAACAAGAGATGAGGCACATGAATCAATGATTTTAGAATTCTAGGTAAAACTAGGTTGGAGCAATTGAGTGGGAACAAGTCATGGTATGTACAGCATTTCACAGAATCTAGGCACAAATGGGCTGGACCAAGAGAGATGATAGACTTTGCAATATTTACAATACTCCGTCGAACATAAGAACAGACCAGGCTTGACCAATGAGTGGGTAAATGCTGTAGCACCAGCTATTTCATGCAACGTAGGAAGATAGCAGCCTTTAACAATGAGAATGTTTATGCAGCACCTTCCATATATTTTTTGAGGAAATTTGATTTGTACCAGGTTGGAACTACAGGGAGACCATTAACACAGAGCGCAATAAATTAAAATAATAATAATAAAACGCCTATCAAAACAAATTCATCTATTCAGCCTGATGACTGCCAGAAAATAATAAGGCAGAGAAACAGATAATCATGCAAAACGTGTGCAGCTTTAAAGTGCTATTGGCAACCAGATCTACAGGTAAAATCGTTTTGCATATATAGTTTGCTCTTTCCTAACATTTTTTGCAACCCTTATATGGTTAGACATAAAGCAGATCATGCACCTGCAATGAAACCACCACATAACATATCTGATGTTGCATGTACACAAGCCAAAACATGCGTTAATACTTTCCTTAAAATGTTAAACAATGAATGTACAGTCCTATCCGCTCTGTACTAAACTGTTAATAGCATGTGCAGCAATACATTGGTACAGCTCCATGAGAGCAAAGAGCCTATTACCGGATCAATACACTAAACAGCAGGCAGCACTTTGCAGTAATAACTAGCTATTACTACTTATCACATCAGCTTGGGATCATGCCATGCACAGTTCACAATATATTAGGTGCAGAAATAAATGGTAGGAGTGGAAGGAGTGAGGAATAATAATTATTGATACAAACTCCATGAATTGCAAGAAACTATGAGACCATCTTGACTGAGGCAAAACTCTTATTACACATTTCATTAACCTACAACCTATCTTCATCAAAGTAACATCCACTTCCAACATGTACAAGCTATATTTCACTGTCATGACCTTCCCAATGAGATAACGTCATCATCAAATCAGTACTCAAGTTCTTCTGCCATATGAACGTTCTCTAGCTCTACTAGCTATCTTTAATTAAATTTTTACCTGCTGATGCCGCTTTAGCCTGTAGAGGGATCATTTCTCGGCCTTGTTTACCAAAATCAGTCTGGTATGCTTTCTCCAACTTCCTACGTTCAAAGTCGGCCTCAATCTCATTCTTTGTGCGTGGGATTCTGAACTTCACACAGCAGCAAATGGCTATTGCTACAAAACACGAACTGCATGTAACTACAAATTTTGAACAAATATATGTGCTATAAATACAATGCAATTCCATGCAAGCCTATATTATGCTGAAGCAAAGGTGATCCAGGGCTGCCAACTCTCACGCATTGACCGTGAGACTCACGCATTTTGACCAAATCTCACGCTCTCACGCTAATCTTACAATATCTCACGCACAGCAAAAAAATGCTGAGATATATCTCATGCATGAATATCTCTTCATGAATAAAACGCTGAAATATCTCACGCACAGCAAAAAAAATCTTACAATATCTGAAAACAGTCACTTTAGTATGCACCAAACTGCACAAATTGAAGTTATAAAATTTATGCAAAAGCTCCCTACCATGGGAGGGGGAAAACCCTCCTCCCACGCCCACCCCCGCTCGGTCGCTTCGCTCCCTCGCATCTCACTCTCACCTATCACCCAATGTTGGCAGCCCTGGGTGATCCCATAATACGTTATGTTATGTTATGGTATCAGGTGTAATAATATCGACTATATATTTATATTATGACACTATATTATGACACTATATTATGACTCCATATTATGACACTCCTGATGTTATGTTATGTTATGTTATGTTATGTTATGTTATGTTATGTTATGTTATGTTATGTTATGTTATGTTATGCTATGCTATGCTATGCTATATGCTATGCTATGTTATGTTATGTTTGTGATGTTATGTTTGTGATGTTATGTTATGTTATGTTGGTTTGCTATGTTATAGGGTTCGCTGTGGATGTTTTAAAGTTTGAACCAAAACTTGAGCCACCGAAGTTATTTTTTAGCCAACAATTAAAAACTATAGCCCATGTTAACTTTACCATATGTGCTAAGCAAGGCATAAACAGGGCATAAACAGGTGATGGATATGGGGAATCAGGTGTACAAAAACCTTTTTAATGAAGTAATCAAGTAAAAATGAAATTATGTAGCTTAGTCTACACAAAACTAGGTTGTTGCACCGTCGCACGGTGGTTCCACCAAAGGGATAGGTTACGGAATTTGTTAGTACATACACAACACAATTTGACGATTTCATTATCCAATCGTAATTTTGTGAGAAAGTTAAATCATTCACAAATTGTATTCGCCACTTAGTGTACTAAATTTGTCACGGTTACGAATTCGTCAAATTTTGCGAAGGTGGCGAACGTCAGCGGTAGACCTGATGTTGTATTATGTTATGATATATTATATTAAATATTATGTTACGTTCTTATACTTGTAAGTGTACCCTACATTGGACATAGTGACAAGGTAGTGCAACTGCATTTAGCAAAGCAAGTCTATAGATGATGCCGAGGTTTAAATCACTAGTTAGCCCCAGAACACTAAACCATGCCAACACCATTCCAAACATTAATCCCTGCAGTTTATTTAAATAGTTTTATTGCAATAATAAGTTATAAAATGTAGAAGATTTGTAAAATTAAAACATTGTGAATACTATATATTTAATTTGTATGTAGACTGCTACTATTTTGTCAAGCATTACTTACTAATAACCATCAAGCCAGCACCAATTATTCCTATGATGTGCCATAGTCTAAAAGGTCCCAGGATGACAGACTCTGAAGTCAATGGCCCTTGTGTGGTTGTGGTCTCCTTCTCGACTGGCTTATAGAACTCGAACGTCTACATAAAAAAAAAACATTTATTCCCGCTCTGCTTTCTTTATACACGATAGTCACTCACATATTTGAATTAAGAATAATAAATAATTATAATAATAATAACACAATGATTTTATTCTAAAGCATACCATATCAGCAAGTTTAGACATAGTTCATCCATTTACGTGTCTCGCACATAAAATGCTGAGTGGTTGAATGTTCAAAATTCTGCATACAATGATTCATTCATTCCCTCCACTTCTGAGGTTTTCTGTATTAACATTCAAGTTCACCTTTCACAGTTTCACCAACCCGTCACAATCTTATGTAGTGTAGTTATCCATGTGTAGTTAAAAAGGAAGTGAAACACTGAAAGGGTTAAATAAGACTACAATATAAGTTACCAAGTTATGAGATATGGAGTTAAAAACAGAATACAAGCTGAAACACGAGTGCTCATTACAGTGCTGGTGTCTGTGATGGAAGACAAAGAAATGATATTGGATAAGAACAACGAGGATTAAGGACAATGAGAGTATGGATGGTAAATTTGATATAAAGATTTAAGCTATTTCAATACAACCATAATACCGTCATAATACCAGTACTACTAGTCTATTACTAAAAATTAATAGAATTACACCAAGTTGACTAACTTAGAAGTTACACTACAGTGGCGCCACACATATCACTGTACACTTCTGTTGGCCTACATGTAGCGATATGCTAGTGTATACTGGCAATGTGGCATCACTGCTTATATTTATTTTTATATTTATTGCATTGATTGCCATGGCATTACTTAGCTAGTTTTGCAGTTTGATGAGTGTTGTTATTTACAGTGTTACTGAGTGTCCACCTCTAATGCCCCTGTCACACCTACAGGGTGGGAGCTGGCGACAGCGTTGCGCTCCCGGAATTTTGACATTTTTACCAAAGCGCACCAAAGCGCAGTGACATTGCCGAAAATCCATGACAGGGTAGCTTAACAGTAGCTTACAGTACACTCTTGACTCGCTTATTATGCTCTCACTGCGACCCTTAGCGTTTCCAGTTTAATCTTCAGTGCGCTCTCAATGCGCTCCCACTGCGCTCAGTGCGCTCTGTGCGCTCTCAGTGTGTCCAAGTCGCTCTCGTTGCGCTCTTACTACGCTCTCAATACGTTTGCAACTCGGTCACTGCGCGTGCGCGGCGTGTATATATAGAGCCTCCTGCGACCTTCAGGATCAGTCTACGTTCAGCCGAAGAGCAGATGCACACTGATTGTGTACAGAAGATGAAGCTGTATTTATACAACAAGTGCCGCAGAGCGACAGCGCTCACCTGACGGCAGGTGTTCTGATGCTAAACTCACTGGCAAACGAATCAAGAGCACCCGCCCATCGCCGCGTTTGCTCTCCCTCGTTGTCTCTCTCATTCCTTCTCTTTCGCTCTCTCGCTCTTGCTCTCTCTTCCCTTCGCGCTCTCTCTCTCCCTCTCTCTCTCTCGCTCGATCACACTCTCTCTCTCTCTCTCTCTCTCGCTCGATCACACTCTCTCTCTCC
>NW_014578017.1:9740-35132 GCF_000485595.1 Priapulus caudatus | reverse complement strand
CCCATCTCGTTTTCGAATTACCCCCCCACGTCCCGACTTTCGAATCCGTACGTCGAGCCGTTTCGATTTGTGCCCAACTGTTGACAGACGCACGCACGCACGCACGCACGCACGCACGCACGCACGCACGCACGATCATGTGATCCTACAAGCTGCATCTGACTTCGTCAGATTAGCTAAAAATGTGTGTGTGGTGGGGGGGGGGGGGGGGGTCAGTGGAAGTGGGATCGTAATAAGAACGCACTGTGAACCTATTGCAAATGTCGAAACAACGCCTTGGACGTATTACGAGCATCATAGTCTCAGTGGCAGTGCAGAGTGGACGTAGAATGAGCGAAAACAAGCCCATAAAGCATAGTGGAAGTGCAGTAATGGTGCAATAAGAACGGGAGAGGCACGTATTGTGAGCCCAATGAGCGTACAGCAGTCGCACACCAGTCGGAAGGGATGATTTCTGCGACCCCAAGTCGCTTCTATGCGTTGTTGCTACGTCCACGATACGCTCATGTAGTTCGCTTTGTGCTGCCACGGCGACTGTACTGCGTCATTACACCGATCTATCAGAGCGCCAACCCGCTGTGCTTATTTTGATCCGAAGCAAAACAAGCTCCGAGGTTTGGCGCTCAAGGTAGCTCATGGCGACCCTCTTCCATCCTTGACAGTTTCCACTGCGTCACCAAATCGTTCTCAGAGACCGTACTGCACTTTTCTTCGCACTTTCATACTTTCCAGGTCGCAGTCGGAGCGCTAGCGTGATCGCGGATAGGTGTGACAAGCCTATTTTATATATAAGCCTAGCTCCAAGAAACAGTCTTTGCTAGGGTTAGAAGACCATCTCAAATTCTTGCCCATAAAAACTTGTAGTTGGCTCTGTATCCAAACATCGCCACAGCTAGCGTCACATGTAATACTAATAGCTCAAACAAATCTATAAACCTATGGCTTGCTCGCGATAACTGGGCGCTACTTATTTATCGAGTTATGCCGTATTTTCTGAGATGAATTCGATGAAAACAACCAGACAGCCGCCATGTCAGCCATGTTCGGTGCGACTGAAATCGGCAATGGACCTGATTTTCACAGTGCGTAGGCCTAAACACAAGGCAAGTACATATCTTCGCAATGATAATTATTAAGTTGTTGTAGATTGATGTTTCCTGGTTTTCAATGTTTTAATATTTATATATATACAAGTATATGAAGCTTATTTATGCTCGCGCCAACGCGAGTTGCAACGCCATGGTATGTTATGTCGTTTCAGGTTTTCCGCGTTCCAATCCAAACGCATGCGCAGTGGAAACATGGTGGTTGGCGTGGCGGTTAAAGTGAAATTTTGGTTTGGCTCTTGAAATTTACACTGTGCACAGCGAACTGAGGTATTACTAGTAGTATTAGTTTTAATAACATTAACAACGCTGGAATACTATTATATTAATAGTATTATAAAGTAGGTGAAGGTTATAACTTATACTTGTCTTGATATAAAACAAGGCAGAAATGCTTAGATTATTTTATTTGAGATATACGTAATTGTTCGGCAGTTTTTGTAGAGGTACAAGATTATCAAATGGATGGATGTCAGGCTGTGTATTATGTATATTGACGTTAGTCACACAGCCTGGCCGGGCTAATATAAGCCTGTAGCCTGTACAACATTATCAATATCACCAATGGCAATAGCAATATCAATATCATGATTATGATTGTCAACAAATCAATTAAAATTGTACCAATTTTTTGCTACGTATGCAACACGTTTTTCTGAATTACACGAAACACTGAAATAAAATGAGCGCATTATCATTAACTGTCGTAAACGTCTACATACATCAGAAGCCTCCGTAAAAACGCAAATTTTCCCGCACACGAATATAACAACACACAAGAACACCTCCATAATATCGGTGATTAAACACAAGAGCAGCACAGTTACGGCTTAGGTTTTGATTTTGTCACTACCGTGATTTGGCGTTGTATGCGCGTTGCTACAGACGCATTGCGTACGGAGAACATATTCGAACAACCTTTAAAGAATATAGGCCTACTCTTTGAAGTTCAATTCAATTGACAATTGACTGTACCGAAGTAGGTGAGAGTATAATTACAAATTAGTACGATGGTGCATTATTGACCATCTAACTTCCAAGTAGTAACCTAGGCCTAGTAGTATATAGGCCTAGTAGTAGTAGTAGTATTATTAGTAATACTAATAGTAATACTAATAGTAATAACTATTAACTTCCATTACTATTAGCTCTAGTCTAGTACTAGGCCTATAGCCTGTCAGCCGCTGGCAGCCAGCGGCAGTTAATGTAAGCGGGCTATAATACTAGAGCTATCATTCTATATGCCCGGTAGCCGGGCACGGTCTTCGATTTCCTAAATGCCCGGCAGTTCCTAACCCTAACCCTTGTTTCTTCTACTTCTATATTATTATTACTGGACAGTTCGTAAGGAATAAACGTCCAGGGCTATATTATATATGGGGTGTGACCTAGCTTGGGTGCAGACATTAATGTCTCGATGCTACGGGTACGCGAGTCACACTACGCATGCACTGCAGCCGTATCTTAATGTCTCGAGACTACGGGTACGGCAGCTAGTCCCACACACAAGTACAAACAGTCACCCTATCCCTAACCCTAACCCAACCCTAACCCTAACACTAACTATAAACCGACTCGGCTATCTTATATGTACGCGTTTCATAGTACCTATATGGTGTATAACCTTTGGCTTTCAATATTTTGCATCTGAACTGACAACCAATCCCAACCAACTGGTGTAGGCTATAGCTGGCACAATAATGTTCATTTTCATACTTTAAATCCGAGTGTTTTCTAGCTCATCAAGAAATCTTAATCGTGAATTAAATTGTGAATTCATTTCCAACAGCATTATTTTGTGGGAAAGCGACGCATGCGCAAATGGACTGTCGTACCCGTAGCCTCGAGACATTATGATACGGTTGCCGTACCTCCAGCCACTGCGAAATTAAAAACTGCCGGCATTTAGGAACACTCGCAAACATGTCCAGTTCCGGAGCATCATGGTTTCTAGCAAACCCTAGTACCGGAGACCCCCAATTCCATCTCTCAGGTGGCACATACCTACCCTATTTTGTAGGGAGTGCTCTCCCCCAGGGTTTGTGTATTGTCCTATATCCGTATTGTCTCGCTGGTTCAGGCCTAGTCAAGGGCGTCGGAACTGCCGCGGCGACCGCCGCGGCACTTTTTTCAAGCCATAAATTTTCCGTAATCAAAATCTTTCAATAATTTATACCGTCTTTTGGCCGATACATATATCATGTATATACGTGTAATCTAGGCCCCTATAAGCGGAGACCAGGGTCAGATGAGGTCAGGTCAGGGGCGTGTACATGGGGGGGGTCCAGGGGGTCTGGACCCCCCCCTGCTCGCGCAGAAAACGCATCTGAGGGGGCCTAATTTCAAAATTTTTCTGTGGGAGGGCCCCCTTTCGCGTGCTCGCAAGTATGTCTTACGGTTAGACCCCCCCCCCCTGGTCCAAATCCTGTACACGCCCCTGCAGGTCACCTGTAGCTATAAAATTTTATGATCCAGAACTCTGGCACACATTCCTCTGCTCCCCGTCTACTCCTGATTCTATGCAGGCAGCATGCCATTGCGTTATATTGAGGGAGCATGCTTTGCCTGGGGTCAGCGCGTTTCATGACGAATATTAACAGTTCGTTTGTGAGCACCAGTACAATTGTATGCATGTCTTGAATGGGAATGTATTTCAGGAAGTTTTACCAAAGATTATTCCACTGTTAAAGTGAGAAAAATAAATTTGGAGTTTTTGGTCATTATTGAATATTTTAATTCTATGTTAACCAACAAATCTTTCAAATCATCATGTATTTTTTTTAAATTACAGTGAAACACACTTTTTTTGTGCTAAATCACAATGCTCAGAATGCACCAGAGCCCACCATTTGCCTTGTAGATTTCAAAATTTTCACAGGGGGAGGGCATGCCCCCAGACGCCCCTAGGGTGGCTTCGCCTCCCCGGGGCTCGCCCTATCACCAAAGCCGCGGCACTATTTTATTGCTTCCGATGCCTTTGGGCCTAGTTGAAGTTGACTAGTATAAATATAACCACAGCCGTAGATCTAATTGTGTAGCGCGCTCTTTTCTTCTCAACAGGAGTTGGGAAATTTCATGTTGAAGAGTGAAGGGGCACACAACACAGATAGGGCTATGGTTAATATTAATGGCTTCATTCGCCTTAAAAGTTAATTTACAATTAGAAATAGGGTGCTGCTACTGCTGCTGAGGATATATGTGTCTGACTCTGAGCCAGTGACTCGCACTAATTACTACAAGCTGCTCACTCCTACTTTTGAGTTCGATGGGACCCTAGTACATAAATCATAATTATATTACCAGTTTACCACCATATAGTAGTTTCATCTTATTTTAGGATGCTAGGTTTAAATGATAGGCATAGGATTATTGTAGGGTTAAAGTTGGATTAGGGATATGATTAGGGTAAGTGATGGACTAATATAGTGTTAATTATAACTAGAAAGGGCAGTTGTCGCCAACTACATGTATCCCCGTGATCTAGTATGAATGAAATATCTCTGTAAGGACGTAGAAGGTAGGTAAAATTAAATAAGTCACAAAGACAAAGGTTTAATTGTTACACAACTCATCTGCAGGCCTGAGATGTGCAAGTATGTTAAAATTGGTTGCCTTAGGGGTTTTGGTACGCGACACACCTGCCCAAGATGTGTAAGTATACCAATTAAGTTTGGTCGCGCTAGGTCAATTAGGGGCCGAGTTATAGAGCAGAAGAGAAATATGATAAAGGTCAAGGTCAAATAAAAGCCGCAGTGACCTGGTTTTGGTACGCGACACACATTCTCTCCAAGATGTGTAAGTATGTACCAAGTTTGGTAGCGCTAGGTCAATTAGGGGCCGAGTTATAGAGCAGAAGGGAAATATGATCAAGGTAAAGGTCAAATAAAGGTCGTAGTGACCTGGTTTTGGTACGCGAGACACCTTCTCCCCAAGATGTGTAAGTATACCAAGTTTGGTAGCGCTAGGTCAATTAGGGGCCGAGTTATAGAACGGAAGGGAAATATGATCAAGGTAAAGGTCAGTTAAAGGTCGTAGTGACCTGGTTTTCGTACGCTGCGCACCTTCTCCCCAAGATGTGTAAGTATACCAAGTTTGGTCGCGCTAGGTCAATTAGGGGCCGAGTTATAGAGTGGAAGGGAAATATGATCAAGGTCAAGGTAAAGGTCAAATAAAGGTCGTAGTGACCTGGTTTTGGTAGCGCTAGGTCAATTAGGGGCCCGAGTTAGAGAGCAGAAAGGAAATATGATCAAGGTCAAGGTAAAGGTCAAATAAAGGTCGTAGTGACCTGGTTTTGGTATGCTGCGCACCTTCTCCCCAAAATGTGTAAGTATACCAAGTTTGGTAGCGCTAGGTCAATGAGGTGCCGAGTTATAGAGCTGAAGGGAAATATAATCAATGTAAAGGTCAAATAAAGGTCGCAGTGACCTGGTTTCAGTACGCGACACACCTTCTCCCCAAGATGTGTAAGTAGACCAAGTTTGGTCATGCTAGGTTAATTAGAGGTCGAGTTATAGAGCAAAAAGGATAATCTCTGCGGCGGACCGAGCGGCGGCTGTACAGACATGAAACCATAGTATCCCCGCCGACTTCGTTGCGGGGGATACAATTAATGCTGGGGTTCCAATGTGAGACTTGGCCTCATATCTCTAATAGTAATCTAACCCTACCTACTAAAATTAAATCTAACCCTTTATCTCAACCTAACCAAATCCTCTTCATTTTCTATTCCTAAGCTTATTATTACAACCCAGGATCCGAAAGTAGGATTAACTGGAACGAGCTTAATTTACCTATCTTATGCAGCCCTTTACTGTGCCACAATTAAGTGTGTTGGTTGCATTATGTGTGCGTACCTAGAGTATGCAAGAACATGTTAATGAAAATATGTCACTCATACATAAGTCACTTGATATGAGAATGTGTACTAATATATAATTATTGGTTTTTATTAGTTCACTGCATCAAACATGAGGAACAGGGAGTTGAAACCTTTGTTCAGCAGTGCAGCAGCCTTCATTGATAGTAAGTCTGGTAAGTATCTTGTATTAGTGACCAATTTTACCTTTACCAGTTTACATTAAAAAAAAATTCAATAAATATGTTATGCAGATAGATCTATGTAATTTGTCAGGATGTAGAGTATTAATGTTAGGCCTAATAATGAATTCAATGGATTTGATTTACATGATTTTGATAGTGATTAGATGTCTTCACTCAAGATAAGTGCTTTTGTTTTGTTTTGTTTTTTTAAAGATCAAAGTCCAATATAAATTGACTGTGATGATTATTTCCTTGCAGAGGGAGGGGAGGGGTTAATGGAAATACAGTATTGTAAATATATATATATAGTAAGAGTATAGTATTAACTAAATGATAACTGGTGATTGCGTCTGAAGTTCTTTTATGTGAGTACATGTGTTTTTTCATGTTTTTTAACAAATCGTCCGACTAAATTCTAAACGTGCTTATGAAAGTTGCAGAATTCTTGTATTTTATATTATGTATCATACATACATTAATATATATGTAATATTCATACACTGTATATTCACATAGACATTATGCATGAAAACTGATAAATTATTATCAAAGCATTTGTATAATATATTATATATCTCAATATTTTCTTGGAAGAAAATCTTGTGAACAAATGTTTGGAAGGATTACCCATGCGACGTTACAGTGCTGTGAATTATGACCTACTGCGAGACATTGCTAAACTTAAAAAAGATGACTGCAGCTACCAGATTGCGAGTATTGCGCGATTAAATGAGACATCCAAACAGAGCAAGGAACAGGTGATTATTTTTATAACTACTCCTCAGAGTGTTTTTATAAACCAAACTTCCAAGCCTGTTGAAGGTGTTGTATTTATAAAATAGCAGGAAATAATCAGGCAAGCTCCTATAACAGTGTCGATCTTATTAATTGGCATGTAGTTATCGTATTATACTGTTATCGTATTATTATTACTGGCATCGTATTATATGGTGAACCCAGTAAATATCTCTTTAATACATGCACAAAAGTGAAAAACAGTTGGCCTTTTAAGAACAGAAATGAAGGATATGTCATAGGTGTGAAATTTTTTTTAGGCTACTATAGATAAAATTTTAATTGAGTTTTTCATCAGGCTCTTCTATCACATCACAAGTTTCTGTGGCATCAGGAGTATCGACAGCTTCAAGAGAAAGAGGCAACCTGTCTACTAGATCTGAACAGCTTGTGCATGGAAGAGAATGTTCTGGAGTTGTGTGAACTCAAGGCTTCACTTGATGCAGACGTCCAAACATTTACAACTGATGCAGTGCAACCGTTCTTCAAATTGCGGTGTGTTTACTGTGAAACTTCTAAATAAGCAGATATCATTTTACTTCAATATTGATTTAGGTATAGGATTTTATTGTCTATATTAATGTTTTACTGGGAGGAAACATGTCTGTTTCTGTATTTGCAGGGAAAATATAGTTGATTGGCTTCGTAGTAGGAAAAGTAAGGTGGAAGATGTTAAAACATTACAGGCAAATCATTCAAAAATTAAATGGGCACTAAGCCAGCTGATGGACGTCCAGAACAAGGCTATGCATGACCTGAGTAAGGACCAGGTGCAGCTGAAATTAGAGTCTGATCTTGGTAAGATTCAAAAGCTTAAAATTCTCTTCCAGTGCCCAATTTGAATAATGCTAGCTGGGTTGATGTAAGAAAATGTGTGACTAGTGATGTTAAAATTATTTCGGTTCTATTACTATCGATGGTAACATATATACCATGATCATCGCAAACTGGTTAAAGATCAATATTTTTTTAATCTATTTGAAACTATTTAGAGTCAAGTATACATTTAAATTCACTTTATATGTAGTACCTGCATTAATTAACTTTAAACATAGTATAATATACTCCACACTGCTTGAGCTTAGATATACACATTGTGTGGGATGTATGCCAGCCATACACTGCCATATGCTACATTACTTTTACAGCAGTTATTCAGGGGCAAATTGGCAAGACAGAGAGACGAGTACATGAGGGTATACCAGAAGAAGCTATGATGTTAGAGTACCCAGATCAAAATCTTCTATCCACCGTTCTAAGCGAGTTCAATTTGTTAGATGGACGATTTACAGAAAGATTGAAGCTTTTGGAAACTAAATACACTGAACAGCGGAGGTGAGATATAGATTTACACAGATAACAGAGTAAGGTCTGCCAAATATTCATTTAAAGTGCATAAGCCATAGACGGTTTTTTAACAGTCTATTTGCTAGATTACAGTTTATATATATATATATATGCATATTAACATATATTCCATCATATTTAACATACAATGGATTAATTCATCTGAGGATGTGCTCTTTTGTAGCAGGCATAATGGGAGAGGTGACTGGGATATAAAAGATCATGAAACATTTGTGACAGTTGCTGAGATATACACAGCTAGCGAGACAAACAACAGACGAGCTTATTATATAGATATGCTGAAAAGAATGCTTCCACACAAGAAACACAGTGAGCTGGTAAGAAAAATAAAATGAAACACTGTGTGTGTATGTAAGCGGGTATAATTGCTTATATTTATTCACGGCTTGTATATAAAATACAAGTCTGTTCATAGACTATAAATATGTTGAGCACGATGAGTGTTTCTCTACTGTGAAAGCGTGTATGTGTCTACCTAGGTTGCACATGAGGAAGAGTGGCTGCTCGCAAAGAAATACCATGCCCAGCGTGATGCAGTCCTCGCCAGCTGGCATAGGTCAAAGGTAGACCTTTTGAAGAAGATACAGACTGTGTTTGCAGAAGCATTGATCCACAATGAAGAAGAGACGCATGCCGCACGGGATAAGGAAAAACAACACATGAAATGTCAGCTACTGTACGCAAAGGTTGGCCATAATTGAGTATGAACAGGACCAGCACTTCTAAATACCTGCAGCTGAACAAAATTAGTGATGAATGACTTAATTGATAAAATTTGCGATGAATGACATATATATATATATATATGTGTGTGTGTGTGTGTGTGTGTGTGTGTGTACGTGCGTGCGTGCGTGCATGCGTGTGTGTGTGTTTGTGCTTTTAGGTATCTTTGTGGCGAGAACAACAGCTAGAAATGACACGTGTCCAGCAGGAATTGGAGAATCAAGCACGAGAGGAAGCTGCAAGGCATGAACAGTTCCAAGCAGAGATGAAGAGAAGGAAAACTGCTAAGCAGAAAAAAAGGGTACGAGTTCAACTTATCGATCGCTTGAACAGCATATTTATACTGTTTACTTTTTTAATTATGTTACTGGTTTTTCATTCTTGTATATTTGCTTATTAGATTGAAAGATGGTATTTTTTACATCAATATGATATAGGTATTTTAAACGTAATCTGGTGTCTGGTAGGAGTGTTTCAAGAGAGGCTAATAAATGGCACAAGTAAATTCATCTTAATTACAAATTTACAATCATAACTACTAATAGAAAAAATTTATGTCTGCTGGAAGCTTCTCGTTTTATTTAATGCTATCATTATTAGATTTATCTAAATATGCATACGCTCTTAAAATGAATTGATTGACTTGCTTTAAGGTGCAAAGATACAAAGAGAGGAAGGATTATGAGAAGCAGGCAGAACAGGCAGAACAGTGCCGGCACCTTGAAGACATCCAAAAGCACATTTTAAAGCTATCTGAAATTGGCAAGGAAAGAATTGCCTATAGAGACAAATTGCTTCATGCCAAACATGTACAGAGGGATGAGTTAGAGGAAAAAAGAAGAATAGCAGAGGCAGAGAGAGAAAGAAGACTAACATTAATCCGTCAAAAGGTTAATAAACTGTTGTCTTGTAGCAAAGATATAAGTTCTAGTTAAAATATATGTCCAATTAGGTATGTGTAAAACGTGATTAAATGTAAGCTTTAGTTTATTCATTTGTGCAGACAAAAACACGTTTACATTTTACCATTAATATCCAGGTTGCAGTTCATGTTGAACCAGATTCACAGCGAGTGTGCAGCGCAACCATTTGCTCAGACGCTAGACGCGGTTTTGGAGCCACTGATGAACAACCAATACAGACTCCACTATTTTCCGTCACCAGTTTCACAGATAGTCAGGTGCAATAATCATTCAGCAGCTTTGAAATATATTTCAATATAGAGATATTATCTTTACCTTATATAAACAAGTATATAGTGCGAATATATGATGTGATACAAAATTTACTCTAATTTTATCAAAATTGAATCCAAGAACTTGAGTCTAATGAAGATTTGGAATGGCATCATTGTTTAACTGATTGATATAAATGCCGAAACACCCATTTAAACCAGTGAAACATTCTAAACATAAAATTGATATGTCATAACTATGTTCCAACATATAAAATTTTGGATGATAAATGCTATATTAACACTTCATAGGTATCAGCCGACCCGAGATTCAAGTTAGAGATGCGGCTGAGAGAGGCAGGCCTACTGCAGAGTGAATATGCTAGACATATGCTGAAGAATACAAGACCCTTAAAGTTGCCCCGACCAGATGTGAAGTCAAATGTCAGCTTCACACAGATGGAAGGCATGTGAATTGTAGAAGGTTGATCTAGTATGTTAATTATTGTGCATCACATCTCAGCACTTGGTAATATGCCCCTGTGAGCGCAACAAAATTGTGAAGATATGCTACTATCTGCACCAATTTAAATGATATAGCATTGTTTCTCAACCTGGGCTGTTGCGAGCTGAGTTTCAGGGAGGTCGGGAGATATATGCACTCAACTAAAAAAAAAATATTTTCATCTTGCATTTTCCTGCAAGCAAATATTGTCAAGCTTGGCAGTTATTGAGTTAAAAAATGTCAGTAAAATATCTACTGAAGTGTAATTGCTCACTGAAATGTTGTGCACGTTTTCTCTCATGCGAGATAAAAGGAAACATCCGTGTACGCCAATGTGTTACATGTCATGTTAGAATTCCTGTGGTACTCCAGGTAGGTGTGCACGCACGATGCAGTCTTTAACTAAAATGTGATGTTTTTTTGTTTTTTTAATTTGTACAAGAGCTGATATGACAAAACGTTTTGGCCAGGGTTTTCATTGCCTAGAATGGAGAAATTTGCCTTATTTACAACATCCCTGAAAAATTACCCAAAAAAGCATACATCCTACGACTAAAGGGGCCAAGTCACGGAGGTTTTTAGTGCCGAATGACCAAAATCAGAGGGTCGTTGGCAAAATTCTAGTGAAAAACAGCACTATAACAATTAGAAGTACTGTTAAATTTTGTTGATGCTTTAAACCATATTTTATTGTAACCTGTAGTAGTCAGTCAAGGAGAACTATGACATAGTGTTAACACATGTTACTATCAACAGCAACAAATTCAGGATACGATAATACTGCCAGATTTCAAGGATGAGTCAATGAAGAACATGTTGCATGTATGTAGCTACTAGATTGTTTTAAATGTAAATAGAAATGGTATACAGTGAAGCTTCCTAATTAATTTCATACAGCAGGCCTCAATTATGCTGAGTTCAGTTATAGTACTGTATCTAGAAACAACACCAGCTTGATCATTTTTAATTATTCAGTTGCATATTATTAATTAATTAGGGTTACTGAGTATCATCAATAGGTGCATAAAATAATGATGTACACTTAATTGTATCGATTCAACATGGACCGCTTTTTAATGAGATTGGATTCTGAAGATACGGTTAAGAAATAAAAAAAATGATACTCCATGTTTAGTAAAAATATAAACTGGCTTTATTCTTATTATCTATTTCAATATAAGACTATCACCTTCTCTGCAATTTATTAATTTAAGCCTCTAATGACACATTGGTTCAATTGAGCATATATCATAATCAAGCCAGCCCTAATATTTCTACAGATGCATTAATTTGCAATGATTGTTTTTACAGCCTAGAATGATCTAAGCAGCTATACTTGACTGCCAATACTGCATGTTCACATTACTTGGCCAGACACAACTATTTACCATAAACATGTATATATAGTTAGCCAGATATTATACAGGCATTTATTCATTAGTATTGCAAATACATTAGTATATAGAATACATTTGAAATTTATTTAGGTTTCTTAAACTTCCCACCGGCAGTCTTTCCCTTCTTTTGTGAAGGCTTCGTCTCTTCACGCTGGGGATTATAAAACAATAGCTTGATTAAACATTATCCATTGCAGCCTACAAACCAAACACGCACACATGCAAGTACACACATGTACATGAACATATATATATATCAGTATATGTACATTCATCATATCAGGAGTAGATAATAGAGAAGGAGTGTGACTTCAATAAACAAGGGAAATTCGTCATTTACTAGCCTTAGCCTTAGTCCTTTACTTAGCGGTTTACACATTCAGTTTGCTGGCAACATAATGGAAAATCGTGTCGTACGTTTTAGTCTGTATCTCCGGATTGCGGGTGTATACGAGGAAACGATTTCGCACGATGCTAGGCGAATGTACTGTGTACGATTTGAGCTCAAGTTGGTTGAGTTAAGCGTAGTAAATCTAGGTATTCTAAGGCTAGTAAATGACGAATTTCCCTTGTTTGTTGAAGTCGCACTCCTTCCCTATTATCTACTTCTGATCATATGTATGTGTGCGTGAATCTGTGCACGTGTATTGTCACGTCAGTGTCCATGTTATAATATCAGGAGCGTATAATATAGTCTATATTATTCACTCCTGATAATATGTATGCATCTAAACACACAAACTTGATGGATGTGTAACATTGTAAGATTGTAACATTAATAATGTTGAACTTACTTCACAATAACTGTTTTAATTACAAAATAAAATATCTTATTTATAAAGTACCTTGCGTTTGGTTGACGATGTTGCCAACACAGTAAAGAAATTGTCAAGTCGTCCTTGTGTGGAACCATGTCTTGTTTTTGTCAGTTTCTTTATGCCATTCTTTATTCTATCTTCACTGTAAGCATTTAATTAAAGGATCCATTTAATTTTAATTTTAATTTGATGTCAGCTTTACAATGGCTAGAGTCAATATGGCTTTACCCATTTCTGCAGCAGCTGCCAACTGAGGCAAATTTGGAATAAAGTGCCCTGGCTCAAAGGCACAACAGCAGTGACAAGTGTGGGACCAGAAATATCATTCGTAAGATGATTTTGTCACATAAACTGCTGCACAATGCACTTACCTAAACTGTTTTTCCTCGCACATAAATCGTACCAACTCTTCTTCATTTGGGTCCGACCACTTCAGTTCAATCTCAGCAGAATCAGTCACCTCAGGTTTCTGGAAGAACTGTCTAGCCTCCTGCATCATAACAACAATGTAAATATCAAGAGCATATTAAGAATGAGAGCGTACATTGGTGAAATGCAAAAACCATGTTGTAGTTTCAGTGAAATTAGTAAACTTTACGAGTTTTATTTTGATAATTCTTTGCTGTATTATTATTCAGCTGTTCTTCCTTGATAATATAAAACCAACCGCTTGTTCCTACGATGTCCCTACGCTGAGATAATGAGCGGTGAAAATCTGGTATTTTCGCCGAAAACAGACTCGAGATACGTAGTGGCTGCGACTATCTCTCGCTTGCTTCCGGTCGCCGCTGTCTAGCGCTGACTCCATACGTTATTACTACAGCGTTACTACATCCAGCGTAAGGGGCGGGTCATCACCATGGCGATAAATAACAAGACGTTTTTGTGGAGTAATTGGCTGCATCCATGACTGGAAATGCGAGAAAAGATAGTAGAAGGAAAAGAAATTTCATTGTCAATGAATGACGGAAATACGCGAGGTTTCCCGAAGCTATCGCCAGAACGAGAGACAGTCGCAGCCACTACGTATCTTGAGTCGGTTTTCGACGAAAATACCAGATTTTCACCGCTCATTATCTCAGCGTGGGGGCATCGTAGGGACAAGTGGTTTGTTTTATATTAGCAAGGTAGGACAGCTGATCAATAATACCGCAAAGAATCGTCAAAATAAAACGGGCAGTTTCTTAATTCGACTAATACTGCAGCATGGTTTCAGCATTTCACCGTTGTACGCTCTCCTTTTTAAAAGCATAATAGGTCCATTGATTATGCAATGTTAACGAATGCTAGAGTAACTGGCACCTTGTGTAGTTAATAAGTACATTACCTTATAGTCAAACGCGTATTAGTTTGTCCAATATCACTGCTAATTACTAAGAAATGTCTAATTGAAATCCGTAAATCTGGTAATCTGGCGCCAACACTAAATTGTTTGCCAAGCAAAATAGCATCGAAACGGTTAGGTGACGTCACATGTTGCTACAGGTGTTGAGCAGAGAATTGTTTGTCCCGGGATACTTATAACGACTAATGAGCTCGTAGAATGTATCTCTGGGTGTATTCTCGGTATTGAGGCACAAGTAAATAACCGTGGGTGCTAATGAACGGGTACCCACATGTCTTCAATTTCGGACACAGGTGTATTCGTTTGACCAATATACGTAAATACGCGTAGTGCCGTCTGCTTTCCATGTTTAGTCTGTGGCCGTGGTTAGTCCGAGATCCCCCCAGTGTTGGCCCCCAACACAGCCTATACTTCATTATCACGAGCGTCCATGATTCGTACGTGGTTCATTACAATCAGAGCTACTGTTACGTATACAGTTACGGTACTGTACTATCGCTAGCATTAGGTACGGCCGAGCATGCGTGCGAAAATGTCCGGTGCACTATAAATATGTATCACACCCGCTTCGCCGGCAGCGGTTTAAAACTGTAGCCAACGGATTTTTGGACTGCGGATTTCAATTAGACATTTCTTAGTAACCAGCAGTGATATTGGACAAACTAATACGTGTTTGGCTATAAGGTAATGTACTTATTAACTACACAAGGTGCCAGTTACTCTAGCATTCGTCAACATTGCATAATCAATAGACCTATTATTCCTTTAATACGCTCTTGTAAATATGTATAGACTTTCAGTCGATTTATGGATGCACACTAATCGTAAGCACAGCAGCTAATCAATAATTTTTTTTATTATTTCATTCATAATTCATTATGATTGACTATCACCAGTTATTTTTCAATTATTCTGGTTTTAAAGATTGAGTGTTAAGAGTGCATAGGCAGTTCACTTTAAACTACACCATTGAAAACTTAGATAAATTGATACATTTGTTTTCTCACTAAATCCTATTTTCTAGCAATATAGGATGCACACATCGCTGAAAACTATAGTTCAAATGTATTGGATACCTGATAAGGCCAGTTCTCAGGAACTACATATTTCTGGAAAAAGAACAAACAACATTAGACAATATCGGAAAAGAAAAAATCTATATTCACCCGAGTCTTACAGAATAACATTCAGCCTCTAGTGAAGCATCATTGCTCACATCATATCTCAATGACCACTGAATATGTGGTACATCCCATTCTATCTACAGAAACCGCAATGCTACAAACACACACACAGGCAGCTACTAAGTTAAGACAAACGCGACAGAAATAATATTGACATATGCACCACACAATTAAGTCTTCTCGATGAGTGTTAAAAGAGTTGCGTATATTAATTAATTAATTATTAATAATTAATTGAGAGGCTTCCAGATGCAGCAGTTTCATGAAAGTGGATGCAAACTGACTAAATTGCAAGCGATCAAGCCGCATTGACAGTTCATCAGTGTCGGGCAACACAAATGCAATTTCTCTTGGTACTGTAAGTCAATTTCACCCACATTCTGAAGTTGATCAGAAATCACGTGCACATTGCATGACCTGTGGAAAAGGCCAAGCAATCCTGATGTGAAGATCAAAAACCTATGCACTGAACTAATACAAGACATCTGGTGGCAAGCTCCATTAAAGAATGAAACGTTGTGCCTTACTGTCACACTGTGACTAGCAGAACACATATTTGAATTTTTGCTTACATTTGTATCAATATGTTTGAGAATTTCCTCTATAGACTTATGCTGTCTGACAAGCTCGATGGCACGTTTCGGTCCAATTCCTCGAATACTGTCACAGTAGTCGCAGCCAAGAAGAATGCATAGGTCTATGAACTTAAAAAAAAAAAAAGTTCATTACATTCCAAACTATATTACCAATAACGCTCAAATATACGCATTACCAATATTTTCATGAATGATTATAATTGAAGATTGATATCGGATTACTGCATATACCTGGTTCTGCTCCAATTCAAGCCCGGACAACACACTGTTAAGGTGGAACTCCTTAATAGGCATTTTTCTATAGAGAAAAAGAAATTACATCACTCCTTTTACGTTTTAAAACGTATTCAACACGGACCTTGACAATTTATTAAACTATGAATGGAATATACTGGTAATTATTATTTAAATTCTGAGGACTAGAGACTTTCCATGTCTTTCTTGCAGCTTTATGTAATGCATCGAGCTATACAAACACAATATTCACGTTGTGAACTTGACATTTACCTAGCCTCACTAAATGTGAGATGTCTGAGTACCACATTGGAGCCAAATGTCAGGCTATCCATATCTTCCGTGGCTGTTGCATACACCTTTCCTGCTTTTACGAGCTCTGCACACTGAGCTTCTGCCTCACATGGGGCCTGACAACATACATTGCAATAATACATTTGCAAAGCAGAATAGGAGAAAGTAAAAGCAATTAAGTTATACTACAGTACAGGCATGTGTACGATGCAATTTTACAGAACCCTGACCATTTGCGCACTGAACATTATACAAACTGAAGAATTACTAATTATTTAATTCAACTAATTAAATGATAAATTATTGCTTCAAAAACATTGGCATGTATCTGATCAATGGTTAAATAACAGACAGATCACAAATCTGTCTAATATCTGACTCCTGATCTAACGTCTGGTGATGAACACAATAAATGTTATTGCCCCACAAACCAATTGAATGAATAAGAATGTATTACATTTCTGTAAACAACATGTTGCCTTGAACTATGATGGATTAGAACTTCTCTAAGATTTTGGTATGGGTCACACAATAAATAACACACTGAGCACACAACTGAGATTGGCTTTTTTACCTCGATTTACCACGTGTAAAGTTACGTCAGTATATAATATATATGTATAGATATATTATATATATATATATATATATAATAATAATAATAATAATATAATGAACTAATTTTAATTGTCATATTAAAATTATGAATGGCTTACATTGACATACGGAACTCCCATCAGATCCAGCAACTGCTTGCACTCCTCATTGTGTACTCTAGTGACCCTTACTGTTCTTTTAGAGAACTTATCAATGTTGGCATTATCACCTACAATCACATAATTAAACATACATAACGTACACAATGTCCATACTTTAAGCAAGAAAGGAAACACGCATAAGAAATTGTATAATACGAAAAAATAAGACCAAAGATTAATTCTTTCTACATTAGTAATTAAGACATTTAGCACCAATGCATAATAAGATAGAAAATAACAAAATGCTCATGTATTATGTAACCTTGTAATCATTCATGCAGTTTACTTTCAAAATTGAAACATTTCTAAATATGTGAATACTTTAACTAACCATCTTCTGTGGCTTTTTCCAAGGCTTTCTGCGCCTCTGCTCTCTTTTCTTGTCGTTTTGCAAGCTTTTAAAAATAATCCATACAACTTCCGATTAGTTTATCAACAAAAATAGATGTCTTAAACAGTCTATTATAATCATGCAGTTACCATACTATAATTAAAGTACATTTTTTAATCCAAGATACAAATGCAAAGACGATGTGACCCGTAAAATTCAGAAAACACTGAAATATGGCCGCTTGTATTCACCTCTCCTCCCTTGAGTGTTGGTGGTTTCCCATCAAAAACATAGACTGGCTTGATGCCATTCTCCATCATACGGATAGTGCGATAAAATAATCCCATCAAGTGGCTATGAATAAAACAACAACATTCATGTTATATTAAAAAAACAAGCCCTATGTAAATTATAAGGTAAAGTATAATTATAAGTATAGTAAGCTGGGTTCTAGAACAAATACCCCCCAGGCAAACACGCCCATGTAACTCAGTCCCCATACAATACCTCATACGAGTTAAGTTTTAGTTATTTTTGAGATTATTGTGAGCAATTCGGTGAAGTTACTGCCCCCGGAGGGGGGGGGTAAATGGCATCCCGGAGGTAACTCTCCAAGAGGAATAGAAACTATTCGGTAGGAATTATCCAGGTGGTACTCATCTGGAGATAATTGTCCAGGGTGTAATCGTCCTAATACCAGTATCAGAGATGCCAACACTTTTCTGAGCAAACTGTAGTGAGGATATCTGAAATCTGTAGTCCGAGGGTCACGCAGTGACCCAAGTATGTTAGGGGGGTTCGGGGCATGCCGCTGAAAAACTTTTGATTCCGAGATGCAATTTCCTCCATCCTGGGACCCAAAATGATAATAAGTTCACACTGATATTTGCTGCTAAATACATGTAGTTATTTTTAATCATGTTATATCAATGTAACACTGAAATAAAAGACTTGAAATATCATAAAAATGATTTTTTTCCGATCGTAATAAAAATCGTAGTTGTATGCAATCTGGTCGTAGTGGTCAAAATGCAAACGAAATTCGTATAAAATACGGATAAATCGTAGTGGTTGGCATCTCTGCAGTATGCTTAATACAAACAATGAAAGTGTCAATGACACTGTAGCTCACCACAAAAAAGGACACAAATGAGTGAGTAAGAAGAAGTCAGTTTTAATTGAGCAACCATCGACGTACATTATAGAAACGATTGCCATCTGTATATCGCAATAATTTATAAACCAAAATGAATCAGAATTTGTGACCGTAGATGGCGCTATACCCGCTTTGTAGCGATGGCGCTTGAAATAAATAGGTTATGCTGCGTTCCGACATGTTTTGTAAATCTTTACTCTAATATAGACGTTTTATTGGCAGAGTGGAGAGGAAATACCAATTTTGCATTAAAGATATTGTCAATGAAATCTTGTAAAACGAACCAGACGAGTGTGACACCACAGACTGTTTGTGTTTATATAATATGCTATATAATTGCCAAACCCTACCTAATTTGCATAATTTTTTTTTAAATATCAAAACCCCTAGCCCTTATTAATTCACATACCAAAAATGAGCAAAATCCATTGAACCCGAACTGACTAATGGCAATTCCCATTTTTGCCAAAAAATTGCCGTGGCTCGAAAGTACGTTGACTGGCGTGCTTCAAAATAGGACGTTCCATATGGGAGCATAGCAGTAACAACTACACCCAATTTCAAACATGTGGGTCAAACGGTTCCTGAGTTATCGTTGACCGAAACCAAATGTTGATGGACGGACGGACGGACGGACGGATGGACGTACGACGGACGACGACCCATGGCAATAGCTCAACTTGACGATGTCAAGGTGAGCTAAAAACGGTCTGATACTCATATATAGATATTTTCTAGTTATGTTAGTAATCTAAAGCTATGAATCTATGTATACTGATTTACTGATTACTGATTGATAATTTGTAAATGACCTTACTGGGTTGACTGTTTGGCATGACAACAAATTGGCACCTTCAAAAACCATCTATAGCTAGATTACAGGAATGAGGCATAGTCGTGATACGGCTTCTCCTAGTTGGTCTTCATGTATAAAAGGGTCGTACATAAACAATTCAAATTTAGATCATTTAAATATTCAATTACTAACTTGGCAAGTAATTGGTCTATTTACAATGAATCTATATTACCATCTTTTACCATTTTAAATAATAGCTATCATGTCTTTTTCATGCTGCACATACATTGACAAAATCGATAGTGAGAAAATGCTGCATGTTTTTTAGGCAAAAGAAATTTGGTAAAAGGTGAAATTTTATTATAATTAAATAAATGAATATATTAGCACAGGACAACTCTCAAACATATGAACCAATCTTTAAAATATATTCTGACAAAAATTGTCAACCACTGAATTAGAAAACATCTAGGCATGATGTGCAATAATAACAACAGTATTATATCACAATCAACATATAACTAGTTTGATTACAGGATATTGTGAAGAGTAGGTATTCTACCTTTGCCAGCTCCTCAAAATTACTCATACACAATGTGACAATGTTTCCATATGCCACATACACTCAATGTGCACGCACACACACACGCACACGCACACGCACACGCACAAACACAATTCAATTGACCCACACTTGACTTTGGACTGAAGGTTATGTATAAAGTTAACAAATACGTTTCTGATTCATACCTCGTGGTTTCTCCAGCATCATTCGTTAATGCACTTCCATCCTGTCTAACTGCTATCAAAAATTGGTAGATGCTCATTGATGCATCAATAGCAATTTTTCTGCCTGAAATTCAAAGTTTTTTTAACAAATATAGGGGATTGATAACCACATTCATAAATTATTAAATGGCTATAGTAAAAAGTAGTGATGGGAATCAGCTAAATTTTACAATTGATTATTGGTTACACCCAACCAATAGACAATCGGTTATCATTAGATAATCAATTTATCACCATAGTGCATCACCTTATTTTATGTCTTAAAACTTAAGAGAGCTTGGCATGGAGCTAAGTGGCTTTATTACCTAGCAGAGGGCAAGAAATTGAAGAATACTAATATTATGCAAGGTTCTCCCCAGAAATTTCTGAACGCATGTATGTGGACAGCTTGTGGAGGGCACGGGAGAGGGTGGTACCAATTGGAGTTGAATCTTCCAACTCTACATAGCATTCAGCCAAGTTTGGTTTACAGAGCATATGCCACGTACACAGGATGCCTGCTGTCAGATACCAGGGTGCGAAATTAACGGGAGTCCGGAGTCAAATACTCCCTGATTTACTGTCGAACTCCCTGATTTGCCATATGCAGGAGTCCGTCACGTGTGACTCGCTGAAAATTCAGCCATACTAAGTAACTAACTAGTTCGTTCCGGAGCACGGCCTCACGGAATTACTGTATTTGTTCAGCAAATGTCCAAAGAAAATTTGGCAGATGTGCAACTGCATGAATCTTAAAAATGAAAGTGTCACTGACACTGTAGCTCACCACAAATAACGTTTTTATAATATTCAGATTAATTTAGGCACTGCCTAAAAGCGGAGCTCCCGATGTGTAACGTACGTGTAAGATTGAGAGGATACGCTTATTCCACGTAGCTGCTATGTACCACGTGACAATGGTGTTTCCCTGCCCATAACACAACTTTTGTCAAAGGTTAATTGGTTGCATGGAAGTCTTTACTTCGTATGAGTTTTTCTAGGCGGTAGCACACGGTTGCCATCTGTATATCGCAATAATAATTTATAAACCAAAATGAATCACAATTTGTGACAGTAGATGGCGCTATACCCGCTTTGTAGCGATGGCATTCGAAATAAATAGGTTATGCTGCATTCCGACATGTTTTGTAAAACTTTAATATAGACGTTTTATCGGCAGGGTGGAGAGGAAATACCAATTTTGCATTAAAGATATTGTCAATGAAATCTTGTAAAACGAACCAGACGAGTGTGACACCACAGACTGTTTGTTATCTGCGTTTTTTGCATAAATTGCATAAACCTATCTAATTTGCATTTTTTTTTTTTATATCAAAACCCCTAGCCCTTATTCATTCACATACCAAAAATGAGCAAAATCCGTTGAACCTGAACTGATTAATGGCAATTCCCATTTTTGCCAAAAAATTGCCGTGGCTCGAAAGTACGTCGACTGGCGTGCTCCAAAATAGGACGTTCCATATGGGAGCATAGCAGTAACAACTATACCCAATTTCAAACATGTGGGTAAAACAGTTCCTGAGTTATCGTTGACCGAAGCGAAATGTTGACGGACGGACGGACGGACGGACGACGGACGACGACCCATGGCAATAGCCAAGCTTGACGATGTCAAGGTGAGCTAATAAGCACATGCGTTATTGTTAATATCTTTAATTTTGAACCTCAGACTGCGGACTTCCTCTTTTTGAGGGTAGGGAGTCCGTTGGACTCCCTTGTTCAAAAGTTCATTTCTACCCCTGAGACAGGGTATCCGAAACATCCTCCAAGCATGATTCGCCACACGAACAAAACCTCGTGACTGGCTAAGAAATCGATTGCGGCACGTAGCGTAGCCCAGTGTTTTTATGACCGCATAACAATAAGTTCATATGTTGCAGGGGTTATCGTGGGGAGTGAGGGCACGGCCGGACGACAAGTTTAACATTCATGGACTTTCAGACGCCCGCACTGAAGAAAACTTTTCGCAGCTAGGTTTTATGACTGTTCGCCAACGTTTTTATTACCATCGATCTCTTTTAACTTACAAAATTTTATGTAAGAAGGCACCTACTTATCTTGACGTTTTTTTTTACTTTTAAACATGAAGTGAGCTCCAGATTTTGTATCCGCCCCGTGCACGCACTGAAATGCTACGAAAATCTTTTCGGTGTGCGGCAGCATCTGAATGGAATAATTTACCTCCTGACTCCTATCAATAGGGCCCATTGTGCTCTACTTACCCCGTACAATTTTAGTCAAAAGAATTTCAACTCTTATCGTGTATTTATTTAATATTTAACCATTCTGTTGAGCATGAGACGGCCATGTGGAAGATAGCTGATAGGTACGCGCCAATTTATTGTGTCTGTACCTAACATGTTTTTACTTACTTTACAGTGACACCTGACACACACATAATCAAAGCTGTTAATTGAATTCGTCACTTTTCTTTACGTAGAAAGTGGACTATTTTAATTCAGTTAGCTATCTAGAACTTAGTAGAAGCAATGTAAACTGTATATATATACTTCAAGATTCTATAGGCACTTGTAACTTTGCAGATGTGCAGCAGCATTGATCTATGCATGGGGGTACAGGCACTTGGGCCGTTTCAATAACAAGTGCCGCAGAGCGACAGCGCTCAACTGACGTGTACTGTAGCCAGGTATTCTTCTGATAAACTCACTGGCAACCGAATCAAGTGCGCCCTCCTGCCAATGCGTTCACGCTCAGAGCATATATCTAGGATACTACTAATACAGATATAAAATCTATGATAGGCTATACCTACTGGTAGTACAGTAGTAAAGATACAGCTGTGTAACTTTAATGACTTCGTATATTAACATGTTATCAAGGATATGGCGTCGAGCGCGAGCGTAGTGGTGGTGGTGGGGAGGGTGGGGAGGGGGTGGGAAGGGTGGGGGAAGGGGTGGGGGATGGGAGAGGGGAGGGGGCTCTAATAGCAAAAGCAGTTGTAGTCCTTTGTTAACAGTCAACAAATCCATGTTTACCTCCTCTTGAGCGGTCAAAAGGTTATCGACACTTACTCTTCGCCATGTCAGCGGAAAGTACATTTCATGCGTCCTTTCAATAAAGCCATAAAATGCTAGTCACCGCTGAAACAAAGAAGTTTTTCAATCGCTCCGTCAGACCATGTCCTCAGAAAATGTCTAAAATCTGCCCTGTACCCCATTGACCTTGACCTGTGACCTCCAATTTCGGCACAGTGATGGCTTTCCTACCATGATGCTATACACCGACTTCACGAGCCTAGGTCGAGCCGTTTAGATTTGTGCCGCAATTCTGCATTTCCTCCTTATACCTTAAGTTAAGGAGTGAATGTTCCCCCTTCTTTTACACCTCTTGACCTTTGACCTTTGACCCCCCAGCTTCGACAGCCCAACTCGTTTTGACGATCCCCCCAATGTGCCGAATATCGTGACCGTACGTCGAGCGGTTAAGATTTGTGCCCAACTGTTGACGGACGGACGGACGCACGGACGATCATGCGATTCTACAAGCTGCATCTGACTATGTCAGATGAGCTAATAAAATGATAGTTAATAAGCCTACAACTTGTCAGTACTAGACCTGGCAGTATTCATAGCACCTAATAAATTCACTTCAATACCGTCCAATACACCACTGCAACACACATTCCTATAGCGTGCACGCCATTGTGCACAAGTACACAGTAGGATAGAGTAGGATAGAGTAGGTAGAAGGAGGTACGTACTTCAGAAAGTCGGTGGTCCTGCGCAAAAGTTTGTGGTCCATTTATTTACTAGCAGTGAGTAACAAAATGGTATATAAAAATAATCATTGCCATTATTCCATTAACAGCATACATGGAACATAGAGTTGGTCAAATAATATATTTCAAGCTCTATGAATGTCGGGGGAGCTTCTGGGAAAGGTTTTACTTTCGTTTTTCTCCTCCCCAGTCCTTGGTACCCCCATGCACAGGCACTTGGGCTCAAGGGGTCGTTGTCGTATCAGGTACTACAGATATGTACCCGAGGTACATATATGTATACACAAAGTGTATCAGACTTGTACTACAGAAGTGTACCCTAACCCTAACCTTAAACATACCTCATATAATGAAAGTGTCAATGACACTGTAGCTCACCACAAAAAAGGACACAAATGAGTGAGTAAGAAGAAGTCAATTTTAATTGAGCAACCATCTACGTACATTATAGAAACGATTGCCATCTGTATATCGCAATAATAATTTATAAAGCGTAGATGGCGCTATACCCGCTTTGTAGCGATGGCGTTTTAAATAAATAGGTTATGCTGCGTTCCGACATGTTTTGTACATCTTCACTCTAATTAGTAATATAGACGTTTTATCGGCAGGGTGGAGAGGAAATACCAATTTTGCATTAAAGATATTGTCAATGAAATCTTGTAAAACGAACCAGACGAGTGTGACACCACAGACTGTTTGTGTCTATATAATATGCTATATAATTGCCAAACCCTACCTAATTTGCATAATTTTTTTTCAAATATCAAAACCCCTAGCCCTTATTCATTCACATACCAAAAATGAGCAAAATCTGTTGAACCTGAACTGATTAATGGCAATTCCCATTTTTGCCAAAAAATTGCCGTGGCTCGAAAGTACGTCGACTGGCGTGCTTCAAAATAGGACGTTTAATATGGGAGCATAAATACAATAATGTAACCCAAACCCAGGATAGGGTTACAACGCGTCGCTATGGTTTTCTGTGGAGGAAATTCAGGGAACCCCTGAGTGAATCACTCAGGGCGGTTTGCTGGTGCGTTTTCAGAGACTAGAACTTCCAAACTGGGTTTATTCTCAACACGAACCTTTCTCCGCTATCTTGGAACTTACTATGTATCACAATACTCTGTATTAAACTAATACAAGTGCCGCATAGCGACAGCGCTCATCTAACGTCTACTGCGGTGACTCTGTGGTGGAGTGGTGGGATTCTAGTAAACCCTGTTAGTCCCAAATGTGTT
>NW_014578017.1:0-9730 GCF_000485595.1 Priapulus caudatus | reverse complement strand
TACTAACAACTAACTACTAACTACAGTACAGACAATAAACAATCTAGCTGTCCCTCTTCCTAATAGGTTGTTGGGTGCAGTCAGCACACTGTGGGTAGTAGTCTTCCTCATTGTCGGCATCCACGTATTCCCCACAGAAGATGCAGCAGGGTTCATAGCCACACGAGAAGTAGATCTTCTCGATGTGGTCTAGGCAATCGTGGTCCTTGACGAACAACAACTTGGACTTGAGGCCTTGTGGAAGGTTGATGTCGTCTGAAAAAAAAACATTTGAATATGTTTAGTAGTTTAGAAGCATCTATAGGATGTTGAGTGGTATTTTGAAAGAAAGAAAACAAATGTGTGGAATTCTGCTTACCAAGCATCAGTCCGCATGTGTAGTCAATTTCCGCCAACACTTGGTTCAGTTGCTCTACCTGGTTCTTGGTGAGCTTGTGCTTTGAGAATATCAGTCTCCACTTCTCACATTCAACACACTGCAGCATAGTGTCCGTGTTTGTAGCATGTTGAACTGAAGGACAGAATTTGCTCTTCTGCCTTTGAGCCTTTGTCCTTACCTGTAGACTAGGCCTATTCTGAAACACAGAGACATCCAAGAATGAAGATATACAATGTATAACATTGCCCATTGTTGACTATACACGTATAGCATTTCCAAATCAAGCTGAGAAATCTAAATCTTTAGGTCAAGATGTCATTGCAATGGGATGAAATACATGTATACATACGTCATGGGTTTCAGTCTTGTAAACGTCTGTGAATGGCTTGTAATGGCCATCTCCGGCATCCACTGGGAATGGCAAGGTTGCCACATCTGCACTTCTTTCATCTCTCAGCGGTCTGAAATGGTGCAATGTGAGAAAGTGGTGTGCAGAAATAGAGCAAGAGGGCAGTAGCTTTGTGCGTGATATAGTGTCACTAGCAAGAATAGGAAGTATTGAAAGATACACCAACTACCAAGCACAGCCTTGAATTACAATACAGACATTGACATAGAGAATTATACAGGGATGACTCACCTACAGATAGTACAATCCACCTTTCCACACTTTTTTATCTGGAAACAATAGTGGCCCTCAATACAACAGTGTTCAAGAAAGGCCATCATCTTGTCCAGTTTCTTGACATCTTTGTAGGTGAGTTTGTCACGCTGAAAGAGAGATCAATCAAGGGTATTTGATAGCAAAGGTATGTTCGTATAGAAGTATAAAATGTAGGCCTAGTATACGTATACAATCAAGAATACATTACCAATACATTAATATATTCCTGATACAATGTATGTATAAAATTGTTAGACCGAGGAAACATTGGCTCACCTGTAGTCTGTTCTCCACCTCCAGACACTTCTGCCACAGTTCATCAATTTCTGCCTCTGGCGCTGGCATGAACGTCTTGAAGGGCTTTTCCTTCAGGGACAGTCTGGACATCTGACTTTTGAGCAAATCCTTTGGGAAGTTCAAGGATTCGCTCAGTTCGTCTTTTAACTCATCAGTTGACAGTTTTATCCGCATTTCCTTCACACTGTTTGCATTCGCTTAAAAAATGAGTCAATACATGTACATGTATGAACATTTTAATACAATCTTATAAACCTCCAACAAGATACCCCCAGTGAATTTAAGTCCCAAGAATGATGAATATCGCAAAGTTTATTTCTACATTGATGCTATTTAAAAACAACTTACCAATAGCCTTTTCAAATTGATCAGACATTTTTCGTCGCATCAGACCAATTCCTTGGAGGCCGATATTCACAATTGACATCACCCTCTCTACTGGGTTCGCCCAGGAGTTGCTTGGAGCTGTCCTTAATGCCACCAGCACATCGAGATCCAATTCCAGGAACAAGGCAACCAATGATAATTTTACGCTGATGTAGGTGCATCTGTGATCAGGCCCTCCGTCTGTATATATGAGAAGTACTGGGGACACAGCTGAAATAGGAAGTCAGTGGATACCAGTGAATTCCTTGAAACATCAAATTGATATTTAATTTTGTCTTTGTTGAACAGAAATAGCCTACCTCCACGTGGGAGCAGAACCTGCTTCAATTCAGCAGCATGTCGAAGTGCTGACGATGGCTCCAGAATGGAATCCTTCAAGCCCACATGGACGTCGCCATGGTAGAAGCTACCATCTATGGTCGTAGGGATGTCAATCTGTAAAAGAAAGAGATTTCGTTGGAAATTGCTCACATGATCACTCATCGATGTATCATGAACCTTCTGGCACAGAAGCAGTGTTTCATCAAATGTTAATACATCATGTAGGCCTACTTACCACCAGATTAACAGACGGGGTGAGGGTACACTTTGAAAAATCATGGTCGCCGACTGCCATAATTTGGTTGGCCCCAACTATCACCTTCTTGCCCCTCTCGGCGGCTGCTAGTGGGTACGATGGCTCACCAACTTTAATCTTATGCTTATCATCCATTGACACTAATGTAGATATATCTCGGTTCAGGACTGCATACTCTCGAAGGTACCGCCACGCTGCCGCGCAATAATGAGCATCAACATGGCTGATTCTTATCTGAAAAGGAATGCAAGATATCAGGCTATGCATATATGATAATGTTGGTTTTAAAGTAATTTAACTGACAGCCTACCGAACATTGAATACTATAGGGCCTACCTGTCTTTTCTGCACCATCATTTTTATCTTCATCTCTGCTTTGTAGTATTTGGCTGTGTTGGCTCTTGAGTTTATTGGTTCAAACTGGTATCTCATCCACTTAACGGAAGGAATTTTGATGCCTGGAGGAACTCGTTCTTGTACTCGTCTATGAAGGTCATTCAGGCTAACAGCTTTAGCCAGGTAGAGCTGTTCTCCATGCCGTCTCTCTTGGACTGCCACCCCAACTTCTTCCGACAGGTATCTTTCTGTTTCCGCAAAGAATGTTGCGAAAGTGTCTCGTTGATTTGGAAGTTTAACCGTTCGCAGATCAACAACAATCCCGGGATCTTCACACAGAAGTGCCACTTGGAATCTTTTATCAATCGCCTTTTCATCTGTGTCATGGGCTGCAGACTGATCCCCAGTGAGATTCTTGAAAATCGACCTCAAGGCTACCCTTTGACTAACAAAGCCATACGCTCTCATAAATTCCCGTTTGGTAATACGACGTTCGAATACTGGTGCATCAGCTTCGATTTTCTGCTTAACCTTCAAACAACCATTGATGATTGCCTGTGGATCCCCAGTAGGCTCGATCCTCCAAACAAAATGGAGACTCTCCTTGCTCCCCCCAATGTGATGAGCGTGGTGCACCGTATGTGACTTGAGTCCCGACTGCTTCAGATCTTCTATCGCATCATACACGCGCCTTCTCTCCATGCCAGGTGGCAGATGCTCCCGCACAGAAATGGGCTGATACAGTTCAGTAGCAGAAACTTGTCTGTCTAGATAACTGAATAGATGATGTACTGGACCCTGGTTCACCCGAAGGATCGTCACATTAGCTTTGACCTCTACTTCACTCTGGGGTTTAGCTTGGGACACCTTCACTCTGACATTCTGAGATCGCAGAAAAACACAGTATTCTTCAACTGCCTTGACAAGAGCCAGTGCTGTCTGCTTCACTTCAGCCCAAGGCATAGCCTCAAGGTAGGGACCCTGGGCCTGGAGCACCTCACGGACAGAGATGCAGTGAGAGTTCAGTTTCTTTTCACTCAGGTTTGTGAGGTTCCTTTTGCGATGTTTGGAATTCTCAGGGCAATTGTACCCATTGAATTCCTTCATGAAAACATCGGGAAACTTCTTGCCATGGCCAAGTTCCAGTTCAATCTTGCGATACTGCCCATCCAAATAGTATACCATTTCAGTGAACTTTGACACAAATGACGTTGCAGCTTTTCCACTTTTGGTTGGGAATAGACAGCCTCGCTCAACGAAGTATGTGAGAATACGATTTTGCAATTTCTCCAAGTTCGTTGCTGGGGCTGCGGTTATCTTTGGGAGATCGGCGTCAGCAACATCTTTGGACGATGCCATCATCACCTGAAAGGCGTTCATGGCGGGCCTAACTTCCTGAACTGGAGTACAAGTGGTACATTCGGAATGTTTAGTTTCAATGTCAAAAAACCTCATGTTGAATAGTTTGACTACTTGAACTAGGTCAGTGTCTGCATCACCCATAATCCCATCCTTCAGTGACATGGAACTGTACGCCTTTGCCTCGCGAAAAATGTAGTTTTTGCACTTCATTACCCCCTTGGAATGAAGAGTGTCGACTGAATCTGAAAATAGTTTGCCGTACGTGTAATAGGCTTTTTCATCAATCGATATGAAGCGCCATGGGGAAATGATCTCACCATTCTCCTTCACACGAACAGCGATTTGCTCGCTTGCCACTGCCATGTCTATCGGTGTTCAGTCAACTCAGTCTAAAAAAAGGAGAAACACCAAAAGGTATTATTTTTTAGTATATTAATGTTTTGTTTATTAAATGAGCAAAGTATCCATCGGTGAACAATACTTGGCATTCGACACGAGTGCCAGTGTAAAAAACCCCATTTGATTTCCAGCTCACATTTGCTGCTATTTCAATCAGCACGTGGCCCGACCAACGTGACGTGTGTGAAACCCTGGGCACTTAAACACAATCGATTTCCCACAAATTTCTACTTTCATGAGTTCACATTGATTGATTTGACGTACATACATGATAGTTGATACATGAAAAAATTGCCCCCCCAAATAAATATTAAAAAATAACACTGGTATGATCAATGGGCGAGGCTGAAATCGGTGAACAATACTTGACATTCGACACATGACAGAGTGCCACGTGTAAAAAAAACATTTGAATTCCAGCTCACATTTGCTGCTATTTCAATCGGCACGTATTTCCCTGGGCACCTAAACACAATCGATTTCCCACAAATTTCTACTTTCATGAGTTCACATTGAAATAAATAAACAATCATCTAACAAAAATAATAGTTGATGAGACATATTTAGTGAGTTTTATGATATGATGGCATGATATGGTGTTGATATTGATCGATTGATTTAATACGCACCTATTAAATGTCCTCTATGCAAAATGTCCTCCAACGGTATTAAATTTAAATGACTGCGCTAGCCGAATCATGCTATGCTACGGGAGCTCCGATTGGTCGGGTTTACAGAACGACGTCCTAGTGAGCCAATCAAATCACACAACACTGATTTAGCAAGAACATTGAGACTCACGTTCGGGAATTTTCGGTTTGAAGTCGTCATCTTCGGGTTTTTTCGACAAATCTTTATTCCGGCGCCCTGATATATGTCTAGCGGTTAGAAAAGTGGCATGTACAATCCGGACTGCCCCAAGCTTGTCAAAATCCATCAGAATTGCTGTTTAGGCTAAGTACACCTTGTGATTAGTCTATTATGTTTCAGTGAGGGAATTTTTTTCCAAATAATGAAATTTTTGGTAAATAATGACTTTTTTGGGCGGGGACTAAAGCGGCATGCGGGCGGTGGACGGTAAACCGGATTTTTCATTCTCATGGCCTTAGGTTAGTCTGTTAGAGTTAGGTTGACTCACTAGACTAGCATTATATTACATTTATGTAATACAACATGAACAGCGCATGTGCAGCAACTGCTCGGACGAATAGCAACAGGTGTCCGATGCTCGGACGAATATCCACGTCCTAAATCTAAACCTAACACTAACTCTAAACCGACTCGGCTATCTCATACTTGCGTGTCATAGTAGTATTAGTACCCAATTACTCTATGGTGTATAACCTTTTGCTTTCAATCTTTTGCATCTGAACTGACAGTCAATACTAACCAACTGGTGTAGGCTAGCTACATAATGTTCATTTTCATACTTCAAATCCGAGTGTTTCTAGCTCATCAACTCTTAAATCTGAACAATTTTAATTTCCAACGGCATTATTTTGTGGGAAAGCGACGCATGCGCAAATGGACTACCGTACCCGCAGCCTCGTAAATTGGAGATACGGCTGCCGTACCTCCAGCCACTCCGTTCAACAAACAAGTCTCTCACTTACAACAATCTCTTCATACACGTCCACGCAGTTGTTCACAAGCTCTGATCACAATGAGTTTTCAAAGTCACAATGAAGACAAAAAGCTTCCGCACCCACCATCTTTTACTGCTAAGCTAGATGGCACACATCGCCACATTTTCACTAGTATTATTATTATCACCATGACGGCGGAGAGAAAAAATACATGGGCCCATCTACGTTCGTAGTACTGAAGCAAGCTGCTGATTGATATGGTCTTGCGTGTGGTAAATGCGTGTGAAATTGGGTGTTGTCAGAGAGGTGTCGGGTCCACTCGTCCGATAGCAAAGTCGGCTCATTACATTATTTTTAATATAGATTTAATTTAAATTTAAATAAATACTATATAGCAATAATATTATGCGTTGGTGTGTTTATATTATGTCTATTATTAGGAGTGAATAAATCCATGTTTTTAGTCACTCCAAAATGGCCGCGCACTGTAGTTAGTTGTGGTTTGAATAGTTTCTGCCTGCTTTTGGCTAATAACCGTATTTTCTGCTGCTTAAATGCTGTTATGAAGTGTTCGAAGGTAGAGGTTGGTATATTAGAGTCGTCGATGTAACCGAAATCTCTACATAATAATGATAATGGAATGTGAGCTTCAAAAGTTTGTTCAAAATTGTCATTGATATTCCCCAGCTCTTTTCGAATTTTTGTAACAGGTTATATTAGTTGAATACAGAGTATTGCGATACATAGTAAGTTCCCGGATAGCGGAGAAAGGTTCGTGTTTAGAATAAACCCAGTTTGGAAGTTCTAGTCTCTGAAAACGCACCAGCAAACCGCCCTGAGTGATTCACTCAGGCGTTCCTCCGCACAAAACCATACGGACGCTTTGTAACCCTATCCTCCTGGGTTTGGGTTACATTATTGTATCTATGCAGGCCCTAGCTGCGAGTTTAAGTTACTGGAGACGGGACCGCCATTTTACGTGGTCATCCGAGATGCATTTTAGATGCAATAAAGATTTAATAATTATAATAATAATAACATGGAGTTATGCAGTTGTACGTGACGAGCGGCGGATATTTCGAGCGCCATCTCTGTTGACCTGTGACGTACGCATTCCCAATGCGCATAGTGATCGGCAAACGCAGCGCCCTCCGATTGGTCGGGGAATCCGCTTTTCAAACCGAAGTACGTCCAGTGTTCGAAATTCAAGTCGGCCCGTCGGCCCGCCGCCGACAGTTTCGATGCCGGGCCTACAGCTTCTTGATAAAACAGGCCCGCTGATCCTACAGCTATTTGATCACCGAAAATTCGAAACACTGAGAAACTGTTACCTGTAGAAATCTTTGCTTGCATATTAACTTCCAGGGGTATTTATTTGAAAACTAATCCGTGATAAACCGTGACATACATGTAAACAATGCGTTCACCCACTGCAATCAACTTTAGTTGGCATTCAAGAAACGTGCGTGGGATGTTCGGACGCACAGGTTAGCACAGGTTCCGGAATCCAGTAGGTAAATTTTACATAATTTTTTCCTTTTCCACCAAAGTGTTGCTAGTTGTAAGCTATTGGAGTACCCTGAAATGGCTTTAGATTGCATCTCAGAGCTTATAATTTTCAAAAATGTTCTGGTTCCCAGACCCACATAGAAGTCCCCGATGTGTACCAGACTACCAGTCTGTCTCTCTGCTGTCAAAGTGGAGAGTCGTAGTTACCAAGGAGCTACATATAACAACGATGTGGCGTTTCCTTAATTGTGAGCCCCCGGCCTGGCAAAGAAGCATAAACAGTCATCCGACGAGAGGAAGGAAAAACAGAGAGATTATGATTATGGACATTAATAATGACTAATAAACATAAGGAGGAACATGATATGCTGTTTTATTACTGTAATTTGCTCCAAAATTGGCGGGCCTACAACTTTGCTGGCGGGCCTGCAGCTTTTAGGAGCTATAGGCCCTGCAGGCCTACAGCTTTTTCTGCTCAATGGCAAACACTGAGTACGTCACAGGTCAACAGAAATGGCGCTCAGTATATTCGCCGCTCGTCACTTCAAATTTTTGTAACGGGTTATATTAGTTTAATACAGAGTATTGTGATACATAGCAGTGAAAAAAATACACGGGGGCTCAGGGCGATTTAGCCCCCGAAATGCCAAAAAGAGCCCCGGAAATGCCAAAAAGAGCCCCCGTAAATGTGCATAGAGTTCAATGCAAACCAAATTTTAGAGTGCTATTTTCATGCACGCGAGCTTGAAAAGTAGCCCCAGAAAAATACATTTTAATTTTTTCCCTGATACATAGTAAGTTCCAAGATAGCGGAGAAAGGTTCATGTTAAGAATAAACCCAGTTTGGAAGTTCTAGTCTCTGAAAACGCACCAGCAAACCGCCCTGAGTGATTCACTCAGGGGTTCCCTAAAGTTCCTCCACAGAAAACCATAGCGATGTGTTGTAACCCTATCCTGGGTTTGGGTTACATTATTGTATTTAATGGGAGCATAGCAGTAACAACTATACCCAATTTCAAACATGTGGGCCAAACGGTTCCTGAGTTATCGTTGACCGTAGTGAAATGTTGACGGACGGACGGACGTACGACGGACGACAACCCATGGCAATAGCTCAGCTTGACGATGTCAAGGTGAGCTAAAAATATAAACATAATAGTACTAAACAATAGGGGTGTAACGATATACCGGTATATCGGTATATTGCAATATATTTTGAAAACTCGATATATCGCGGATACAACTTCCGATATCGATATTTTACGAATACGGTGTATAACAAGAATAAGATTACTTGACACTTGCCTTATGTCTATATTGTTATGGGCTCGAAATTATGCAACTGCGGTATATATTATACGAAGCACCATGCCTGCAGACGCATATCAGTATTACTGGTAAGGCGCCGCACTGCATGGAGCACTGCAGCGGTACTGACTCGCGGCGGGCAGAGTGGGGCAGAGAGCACCGGCTAACTAAGGGAGTCTATATATATAGCTACTCTCACGATCTGAGTGCCCGCAGTGCCCACAGGACGATACAAGCTGAAGCGAGCACCCACTGTTTTTAGTTCAGTTTGCAGTTCAGTTTCAGTTTCGTTTCAGTATCGCAGTATTGACGCATTATGCAGCAGGGGTATTGTGTATTCCAGGCGCACGGCAGTGCCTTCCGAGAGGGTATCTCAAGTACAGCGGGTGACATTGTTAGGCGGGCACAGAGGCTGCACTGTCAGCAAGAAACGCATTGCCGTGGGCTTCTGTTTCTGCAAAGAAAAACATGAGAAATTAAATCACGTCAATATAATAGCAATATATGATGATAATAAAACCATCAAATTGTTACTATATCATGGCATGGTATACACTTCCCAATACGTATTTGGAAAAATATTGCACATACGGTTTTAGTCGTATTTCAATATATTGGCAATACGGTTTTTTGTTGCATAACTCACGCCCTACTAAACAACCTAAAACTACGCTTCGGTACATATCGTAGTACCTAATACGCATCAACGACCTCCATCATGCGGCACTTGGGCCGTTTCAATAAGCAAGTGGCCGCAAAGCGACAGCGCTCATCTAACGTCTACTGCCGGCGGGTGGAACCTCCCGGCTTGTGGAGTGTGGGATTCTAGTAAAGCACCTGTAGTCCCAAATGTGTTCAATACACGCCGAAATCAGTTAAAAATGGCACAGGGATGTAACAGGAACCTTCTCAAAAAGAATGTTCGT
>NW_014578016.1:121281-122247 GCF_000485595.1 Priapulus caudatus | reverse complement strand
GTGTATAGGCGACAGCTGACGAGTCAAGCTGGCGACGTCAACAGGGACTCTTATTTTTAGGTTAGGGCAGCATTTCTTTCGCATGTTGTTTTCATTTCGGAGCGACCGATCCCTGTTTTTAGATCGTGTTTTTTTTACGAGAGAGGTTCCCATGGGGGAGAGGAAAGAGTTGCGTGTCGGTGAAAAGCATGCTAGCTGGGTTGGGAGTTTGTTTTACACACGCGCGCGCGTGTTTCTATCCACTTAACCCTGGTGTTATCGTCTGTCTGATTGCAATTTCTTTTTCTCCTTCTTTCTGTCACCTCTCTCTCTCTCTCTCTCTCTCTCTCTCTCTTCTCGCCTCTGCTATACAATCTCTCATCACTCTGCGCTCTCTTTCCCGCGCGAAAACTAACATACTCTCTCTCTCTCTCTCTCTCTCTCTCTCTCTCTCTCTTCTTCGTCGTACGCTCTCTCTCTCTCTCTCTCTCTCTCTCGCGCTCGCTCTCTTTCTCGCTCTCTTTCGCGCGCTCTCACTCTCGCGCTCTCGCTCCTTCTCTCTCGCGCTCTCGCTCCCTCTCTCTCGCGCGCTCTCACTCTCCCGCGCCTTCTCGCGCTCTCGCTCCCTCTCTCTCACTTGCTCTCTCTCCCTCTCTCTCCGTCTCCAGCACGTCATCTCCTTGTCTTCTCGTCCTACTTCCGTCCTCCCTCCGATATTCCTCTATTCATTTCGCTCTTCATTTATCCTCTATTATTCGTTCTCTATTAATTCCCACCCTTCCTTCCCCACTATTCCTCGCCACTTTCTCTCTCCATCCATTACCTCACATCCGCCATTTCTTTCTCTATTCGCTCGCCTCCTCGCTCTCGCTCCTATTCCATCTCTTCCTCTCTCTCTCTCTCTCTCTCTCTCTCTCTCTCTCTCTCTCTCTCTCTCTCTCTCTCTCTCTCTCTCTCTCGCTCCTACTCCATCTCTTCCTCTTTCTC
>NW_014578016.1:119538-120386 GCF_000485595.1 Priapulus caudatus | reverse complement strand
TCTCTCTCTCTCCATCTCACGCTCTCTCTTGCTCTCTCCATCTCACGCTCTCTCTCCACTGCTCTCGCTTGCTCTCTCCATCTCACGCTCTCTCTCCACTGCTCTCTCTCTCTCCATCTCACGCTCTCTCTTGCTCTCTCCATCTCACGCTCTCTCTCCACTGCTCTCTCTTGCTCTCTCCATCTCACGCTCTCTCTCCACTGCTCTCTCTTACTCTCTCTCCATCTCACGCTCTCTCTCCACTGCTCTCTCTTGCTCTCTCCATCTCACGCTCTCTCTCCACTGCTCTCTCTTGCTCTCTCCATCTCACGCTCTCTCTCCACTGCTCNCTCTACTCTCTCTCTCTACTCTACTCTCTCTCTCTCTCTCTCTCTCTCTCTCTCTCTCTCTCTCTCTCTCTCTCTCTCTCTCTCTCTCTCTCTCTCTCTCTCTCTCTCTCTCTCTCTCTCTCTCTCTCTCTCTCTCTCTCTCTCTCTCTCTCTCTCTCCAACACTCACCTCCTTTCTTTATTATACAAACTTTCCATCGCATCGTGCGAATGAATCGATTGCTGCGGTTAGCATAAGGTAGCGAAGCTTTCTCGCGCGACGGAAATTGATCCCTGTTATTAGCTGCGTGGTTATTCCCGCGCCGCATTCACGTTCAAGTGGCGTGACATGAGCCCGCGGCTCCCTCGCCACAACTCGCCGTGGCGCCCGCGTCTCCTCCTCCTCCTCCTCCGTTTCGATAAGAAAGCAGATCGATGCTTGGGCATTCTCTCTCCATCGCGAGCTCTCTCTCTCTCTCTCTCTCTCTCTCTCTCTCTCTCTCTCTCTCTCTCTCTCTCTCTCTCTCTCTCTCTCTCTCTC
>NW_014578016.1:113188-116215 GCF_000485595.1 Priapulus caudatus | reverse complement strand
CGTACCGTACGTCGTGCTCGGTCGGTTACGTACGTTACGTCGCGACTACTCTCTCTTACTACTACTCTCCTCCTCCTCTCCTCTCCTCTCCTCTCTCTCTCTCTCTCTCTCTCTCTCTCTCTCTCTCTCTCTCTCGCTCTATTTCTTTCTCCTCTATCGCTCGCCCTCTTTTCTCTTCCCCTCCTCTCTCTCTTCCTCGTTCTATCCTGCACCTCTTGTTTCCTCTATTTCTCGTTTGTACTGTCTCTCTCCTCTCCTCTCTTTCTCTTTCTCTCTTTCACCCCTCTCGCTCTCTCTGGAACTCTATCGCTACCTTTCAGAGTTTCTCCTTCTTTCTCCAACCACTCGTTCATTTCCCGTCCCCAAATCGCTCATCTTTGATTCTAACATTTACTCAAACACTAACTAGCCGAGCACCGGCGATGCGGCGAGAATTCCCTGCGGACCTTCTAACTTCATATCCACCCTCGCTAATCGAATCGTCCCCTATTGGCTTACGTGCCACGTACGAGTTGTTTCCTATTAAAGACAAACCTCTCTTCCCTCATCTCTCCCCTCTCGCAATGACACTATCCATGCGACATATGCTCGGGGTGGCTTTTACTGATCGTCTTACACTGACCTTACGGCGTCTGGCGCCGCGCGTGCCCGCTGTTTGCTAGACTGGTACCCTGTCTCTACACTTTTAATAGATGCATGTATGTGTTTACATATCGACTCTCTATGTAGAGACAGGGTTACCAGTCTAACTACGTGCTAGCAGAAGTGTGCGCCGTAGCTCGCGAGATCTCGCGAGACGCTAACAGAAGCAAGAGCGGGAATTTTGCAACGGACTCTATCGATTCCGTTCTTGTTCCACATTGAAATTCGCCGAGTGGGAGTCGAATTGTGGTTAGCGCGAGAAGGTTCGCATGGCGCGTGTGACCCGTGAAAGGTTGCGCGGGGTGGTATGTGTTAATTGTTTGTTGGGCACGTACAGTACAGCGTGGGAAAAGTATAGCAGGATCAATCGTAGCTCTAGTGCTATAGCCCGCGGATCGCTGCCGCAGGGCCAGGCAGGCCTGCGGCAGCGATCCGCGGGCTATAGTACTAGAGCTAGATCAATCGTAACATGCCGGATTCACGTGCAACGCTGCTGCTTTCTCGTATTCGTCGCAAATTTTGAAACCGCTTGTGCGAACCGAGTGCGAGAGAAAACAAGATAAATATCGAGGGCGAGAGAAAAAATAGAGAAACACACAAGAGCACACACACGCACACACACACATACACACATACACGCATACATACACGCACACACACACACACGCACAGAGAAAGAGAGAGAGAGAGAAAGAGAAAGCGTAGGGAGGGAGGGAGGGAGGGAGGGTGCGAAGGGGGAGAGGGAAGTGCGAGAGCGGAGAGAAAAGATAGTAAATTGGATACATAGAGGGATACTTCAGCGTGTAAATCAACGTCTGTTGAAGCAGCCAGACAGGCGCGGGTTTGCTAATAAAATTTAACTTCGCTATAGAATCGCAAACAAAAGCAGAAGCGTGCAACTTTAATGAGGAAACCACGAGTGCCTTTTAATAAAGACGCTGCTGCTGCCACCGCCGCCGCAGACGCGCGGATGAAGTGTGTGCAACGACAACAGCATCCTTTCAGCAGCAACGCAGATATCCACTCCTCTCTCTCTCTCTCTCTCGCAGAAACTCTCGCACATGGCGCGCGACTTCACCCGTGAATGGCTTCATTCGTGAATGGCTTCATTCGTGAATGACTTTACTCGAGACTGTCGCCTCGCCGTCTCGGGATGCTCAGCCTCTCTGCAGGCGGCTACGACAATATCGGAGGCGGAGGAGGGGGCGAGGGAGAGAACGTGATATTGTTTAGGTGCGAGGGCTTCTGTAATTAGTGGACTGCAGGACGGCCGTTGCTGCATGACAGGCAGGACGTAAATTATTTATATACGTTGACTGAGTGACGCAAAGTGTATCCAGCAGTAAATCACAGAACACTAATTGTGAGACACACGCACGCACGCACGCACGCGCACACGCGTGCACGCACACGCGTACGCACACGCAAATATTCTGCAACCACTACGGCGCTATATTCGCGTTTTCGACGATTGATCGAAATGCGTATTTCAATTATCAATAATAATTTGCATTGCAAGCCTCTCGTCGGCGCCTTCTCGCTCCTATAGCATCACTCTACCTCCCGCCAGCCCATCCACAACTACAATAAAATCGAACTAATTATTAATAATGTAATGTTTCAGCGGGTCCCATCGGAGCGCTTCCGCTCGAACAATCGGTTCCGGTCCGACACGTAATGGCGGATGCGTGCGCGGCGGTGGAGCCGCCATGCATAAATTATAAAAGTTTTTTTTTCGGGTTTTTTGTTTTTGTAATCCGTGTGGGACGTGAGTCGGCTAGAAGCGGTTGGCTGCGTTTTCGACCGAGCGCGGGCAGTCGCGTGTCTCTCTCAAGATTCGAGCTTCTTAATGGAATCTGCAACAATTGCTATTCGTTGGACGTGATTAGTATTTCAATCTGGCGCTCGTGGTGCGAGGGAATTTAAAGGAAGTAATGTAGACGGAGGTACGCCCCCGTCATTCACAGAACACACTCTCGCGCCACACACACACAAACACGCATAATGCGCACACAACCGCGCTCACACACGCGCGCACAAACGCTCACACACGCGCGCACGCGCACACGCACACGCACACGCACACGCGCACGCACGCACACGCACACACACACACACGCACGCACACACACACACACACACACACACAGACACACACACTCCTGCGTCGTTGCCTTGACGCCGCTTGCATCACCATCAACGCCTGATAGTGACACGCGCTGAGCGAGCGGCTGCGCGAGCGAGACGGACAAGTAGAATTATTCGAAACCGTAAAAAACACGCCCCCGCGAATTACATATAAATTCTGCAGCTCGTTAAAATTGAGTAATGTCACGTGTCCTGTCATGAGCCAGTTGATGGGATAGATGTTCATACACCTACGAC
>NW_014578016.1:110778-111898 GCF_000485595.1 Priapulus caudatus | reverse complement strand
CATCTCTCAGCATCCTCCCGCATCTCTCAGCATCTCCCGCATCTCTCAGCATCCCCCGCATTTCTCAGCATCCTCCCGCAGCTCTCAGCATCCTCCCGCATCTCTCAGCATCCCCCGCATCTCTCAGCATCCTCCCGCATCTCTCAGCATCCTCCCGCATCTCTCAGCATCCCCCGCATCTCTCAGCATGCCCCGCATCTCTCAGCATCCCCCGCATCTTTCAGCATCCCCCGCATCTCTCAGCATCCCCCGCAGCTCTCAGCATCACCAGCATCTCTCAGCATCCCCCACATCTTTCAGCATCTTCCCGCATCTCTCAGCATCCCCCGCATCTCTCTAAACCCTCATCGATCCCCAGCATCAATACTCCTGGCGGTCCATCCCGCTCGCCCGCCATCAGTGAGCACTTGAGCTAATGATACGGGAGAGCGGGGAGCGCGCCTGATCGCCACAACCCGGCAATAGATCCCCCCACGAGGCTGCGGCTGTGCGTTATTTTCTTATTTTCTTCTTTTTGTTGTTAGACGTGCAGTGCTCTATCGATTCGCTGCTCTCTGCACTTTGTGGCAGCGTCATTTCACATGCATACCAGAGCTTCGTGCTAGTATCGTACTAGGTTTATATCGGCGCCGTGCTAACACCATGCTATACCAGTATCATGCTAGCTTCATGATATGTGTGTAGCTGTATCATGCTAGCTTAATTCTATGTTTATATCAGTATAATGCTAGCTTCATGTTAGTATACACCTTCACTATGCTAGCTTTGTGTTAGGGTTAGAAAAGCATCATGCCAGCTCCATGCCTGCATCATGCTTCATGCTGCCTTCATACCAGCTTTGCGTCGTGGGTTTCATACTAATTACTATGCTTTGCGTTTACTATTGTGCAAGCTTTGTGCCAGCTTGGTTTTATGCTAGTGTCGGTTTAGCTCCATTCGCGCTTCAAGCGGGTTTCTAGCGAGCCTTTTCAGACCAATGCCATATCCATTTTACATGGTTTATTACTTTGTGTCATGCCAGCATCGGCTCATAACATTGTACGCGTGTTATTTACCTACGGTCCAGAGATCTTCTTCTGCAGGCAGCCGCTATACCTATAGGTATTATTAGCTCTTGATA
>NW_014578016.1:105745-107106 GCF_000485595.1 Priapulus caudatus | reverse complement strand
GCTACACACAGATCAGTGACAGAGATGCAGACCTTCTGGTAGCAAGAAGTCGCATCGCAGCAGACACACCGTATGCGAGCGTGTGGTATTTCTGATAGGAAAACGCCACTATTATATCGGTTTTTCCTAAATGCGTTTCGCGTCGGCTGGCTATTTAACAGCGATGGAAATCGGAGTGGTTGCTCGGTACATGTCAGTGATCAGTGTCGGTGTGCGTGCGCGTGTGGAGAGCACGGAAATAGTGATGAACGCGCACAGTAGTTATTTGTCGGGGACGGGACATTGGTCGTGAACACTGCCAGGCGTCGTCGTGGGAATTTGTCGCGGACAGATACATTCGTGGCGGACATTGCCAGACGATATCGTAGAAATTAGTCGGTGACAGATACATTCGTGGCGGACATTGCCAGACGATGTCGTAGAAATTAGTCGGTGACAGACACATTTGTGGTGGACATTTCCAGACGATGTCGTAGAAATTAGTCGGTGACAGACACATTTGTGGCGGACATTGCCAGATGTTGTCGTAGACATTTGTCGCTAACAGATACATTCCTCTTAGCATTGCTTTCGTTCCACGCACGCAGCAGACATTTGTCATCTCGTAGAATTTGACAATCACCTGTTCACTAGTTTCAGACCCGTTGATCAAAATATTTGTCGCGAATATCAAAGATGTTAGATATAAGTGACAATTGTTGGACGACGAATGTTTCTGTCGTATTGCGACAGTATATCCGCAGTATATTCACACCTGCTAACCTTTTTGAGATACTATATCCTATCAGTGGTGCGTAATACAGGGATATATTTTAGATTATATCTATAGATTAACATTTAGAATATCTTTAGATATTATGTGCTGCTACTATCACATACTCTACCAGAGGTCTAACCTTCATATCAACCCACAACTTACCCACGACGCCTTTATACCATTTCATTTTCCTAAACCAGCGACTCATCGCAGTTCCTAGCCACCCCATATCCTCCCGAGTCCGACAAGCCAACCCCGACCCGACGCCGGGCTTAATATCATAGCTGTATATGTATGGGATTGATTGATCAGTGTGCTGGGATCAGACATGAGCCGGCCTCCAGTCATCTCCCATGAGGTAGCACGCACACGACCAACCAGCATACGCTGATAGACATCAATCCATCTGTATATATATATATATATATATATATATATGTGTATATATATAAATGCATATTATTTCATCCATGGAAAGTGCTATTAATTTTAGTTGCTTTGAAAGTATTTGGGGTTGTAATAAATTAGTGGGTGCGTGGCACGCAACCACACACGCACACATATATATATACACACGCACACACACACACGCACGCACACACAC
>NW_014578016.1:94204-105370 GCF_000485595.1 Priapulus caudatus | reverse complement strand
GCTGCTGCTGCTGCTGCTGCTGCTGCTGCTGCTGCTGCTGCTGCTGCTGCTACTGCTACTGCTGCTGTTATACTTACAGTGTCCATCACATGGACAAATACGTGATTTAAGCAACATATTGAATTACGTAACTGGACAAACTCGCCGTTCGTGAATATAGAGCCGCTGGGATCGCGACGTCGGTGTGACGCATGCGTACAACGCGACCAGATTTTTCCTCTTCGACCTTTACCAGTTAAACGCTACCAGTTAGTAATAATACGGCTTTTTGTGTACAATTCCCTTCCGCCCGCACTCTTAAATTGCGACGAATATCATCACACATTGATTAAAGTAAAGTGCTTTCGAAAACTTGGCAAACATGGCTGACGTTATTAGTTCTTTTCACAGGCGGTGACATCATAACAAAATAACCGCCCTCCCACCTTTATCAATGTGCTAGCGAAGAGATCTTAAGAATCTCTGTGATGTGGGAAAACGTCACGTGCGTGTGGACATACTCGGTCCGTCCGACGGCAGCATGCAGCTCAAATGTCGTCTGCGCGGCGGCGGCAGCAGCAGCAACAGCAGCAGCAGCAGCAGCAGCGGTAGCAGCAACAGCAGCAGCAGCAACAGAAACAACAACAGCAGCAGCAGCAGTAGCAGCAACAGCAGCAGCAGCAACAGAAAAAACAACAGCAGCAGCAGCAGTAGCAGAAACAGCAGCAGCAGCAACAGAAACAACAACAGCAGCAGCAGCAGTAGTAGCAACAGCAACATCAGCGGCAGCGGCAGCAGCAGCGGCGCCGGCGGGGATGCAGGCAGTGCATCCGGCAGTACATCCGGCGTGCGTGACGCAGCACGGGTGCAGGGAATCACGGTGCGGTGACAGGGTGGCGACAACACGCCGAGCGTCCTGATGCGTCACACACCCTGTCGCTGTCGCCTCGCTTTCATGTACGCGCTGCAGCCGCCCGTGATGGTGGGAGAAGGTGAAGTCGAGGATGGGGTGGGAGAGGGGAAGAGCAGAAAAAATTTAGGAGTGACGGGGGAAGAAGAAAAAGAAGAAGAGGTATACGAGGGGAGCGGGAGGAGGAGAAGGAGGAGGAGGAGAACGAGGAGGAGGAGAAGGAGGCGGAGGCACCTGAAGATTCTTAAGCCATGAGAGAATATGTATTACTGGGGTTTAAAACATTTTGTCGCGTGATGTTTTTTGTTCATTAACTTTCTCTTTCGCTCTCTCTGCTCTCGTCCTCTCTCTCTCCTCGTCTCTCGTTTCGTCTCTACTCTTTACTCTCCCTCGTCTTCTCTCTCTCTTTCTCTCTTCTTTCGCTCTCTTCCTCTCTCCTTCTCTCTTCCTCTTCTCTCTCTCTCGCTCTTCTCTGTCCTCTCTCTCTCTCCGTGTCTCTTTCTCTCTCTCTCTCTTTCTCTCTCGCTACTCTTCTCTCTCTCTCTCTCTCGTCTCTTTTTCTCTCCATCTTCTCTCTCCCTATCGTTCTATCTCTCTTCTTTCTCCTTGCTCCTCTCCTCGAGCTCTCTCTCTCTCATCTCTCTCTTCTCCTTTCTCTCTCTTCTCCGCTCTCTCTCTCTGGTCTCTCTCTTTCTCTTCTCTGCTCTCTCTTTCTCCTTTCTACTTCTCTCTCTCGCCTTTTTTTTTTCTCTTCTCTCTCTCCTCTCTCTCATCGCTCTTTCTTGTCTCTTGACTTCTCTCTGTCGCTCTCTTCTCTTTTTTCTCTTCTTCTCTCCTCTCCTCGTCTCTCTTTCGCTCTTCCTCTCTCTCTCTGCTTTCTCTCTTTTCTCTCTTTCTCTCTATCTCTCTCATACTCTCTGTTCGCTCGTCTTTCCCCAATCTCTCTCTTCTGTTCGCTCTCTCTCTCTCTTTTCTCTTCTTTCTCGCTCTCTCTCTCTCTCTCTCTCTCTCTCTGTCGGCTCTCTCTCTCTCTTCTCTTTTCTCTCTCTCGATCTCTCTCTCTCTCTCTTATCTCTCTATCTCTCTCTCTTCTCTCTCTCTCTCTTCGCTCTCTCTCTCTCTATGTCGCTCTCCTCTTTCTTTTCTCTCTTTCTTCTTTCTCTCTCTCTCTCTCTCGCTCTTCTCTTCTCTCTCTCTCTATCTCTCTCTCGCTCTCTCTTTTCTCTCTTCTCTCTCTTTCTATCTCTCTCTCTGTCTTCTCCTCTCTCTCTCTCTCCGTTCCTTTTTTTCTCTCGCTCTCTCTCTGTCGCGTCTCTCTCTTTTTTTTTCCGGGGACTCTCTTTCTGTTCCTCTCTCTCTCTCTTTCGCTCTCTCTCTCTCTCTTTATCTCTCTTTCTTCTCTCTTCTCTCTCTCTGCTCTCTCTTTTCGCTCTCTCTCTCTCTGCTCTCTCCTGTCGCTCTCTCTCTCTCTTTCTCTCTTTCTCTCTCTCTCTCTCCTCTCTCTCTCTCTGTCGCTCTCTCGTCCTCTTTCTGCTTTCTCTCTCTTCAGATCTTCTCTCTCTCTCTTTCTCTCTCTCTCTACTCTCTCTTTTCTCTGCTCGATCTCTCTTTCTCTCTGTCGCTTCTCTCTTTTCTTTTCGATCTTTCTCTCTCTTATCTCGCTCTCTCTCGCCGTCTCTCTCTCTCTCTCTCTCTTGGAAACGTTTGTCTCTCTCTCTCTCTCTCTCTCTCTTGTCGCTCTTCTCTCTCTCTCTCTCTTTCTCCTCTCTGCTTCTCTCCTCTATCTCTCTCTTCTGTCGCTCTCTCTCTCTTTTTTTCTGCTCTCTCTGTTCTCTCTCTCTCTGCAGCTCTCTCTCTCTCTTTTTTCTCTCACTCTCTCTCTCGTCTCTGTCGCTCTCTCTCTTCTCTCGTCTTTCTCTTCTCTTTCCCTCTCTCTGTCGCGTTCTTCTCTTCTCTCTCTCCTCCCTTCTCTCCCTCGTCTCTATCTCTCTCTCTCTCTGTCGCTCTCTCTCTCTTCGTATCTCTGCTCGCTATCTCTCTCTTCTCTCTCTCTCTCTCTCTCTCTTTTTCTTGCTCTCTCTCTCGCTCTCTCTCTCTCTCTCTCTACTCTCTCTCTTAGTCTCTTCTCTCGCTTGGTATCTGCAAGCATACCAGAGTGCCTTTAAACAACACGTCCTCTAATCTCATAATTCGTAGTTTCCCACCGGCATTAAATTTCCAGCACAGTGGATTTAACGCACGCGGCCTACTCCGCGTCCTTTACTTTATGGTCAGAATATTTGTTTTCTGCTAAAAATACGTTAATGAAAAGAATGCTCCAGCTAGCGCGAGTGCCGGATCCGGCAGATTCACGCGCATCGCGCACGAATGCGGTCCGATTGATGGAAGAGTCACGGCTCGTGTGACCTATCCGCAAAGCATGCAAACACGAGGCATTACGCTCATCATCGGCTGCGCGGCGTGCTGTCATATTACACGCAACGCATGTAGCTACACCGCGCGTAAGCTTGCAGCTGCGAGGCGTGCGGGATGGAGTGGATTACAGATATCTGCCGTTCGGGTGGTTGGATTATTCGCGCGCGAGTTGGCGCCGCCGTTTATTCATTTGTAGCTGCAGGACGAGCGACGTGGCTTTGGCCGATCTACTGCGGATCTCTTCGCTGTGTGTGTGTGTGTGCTGTGTTAGCGCTGGTGCGTGCGCTGCCGTGCGCCGGCGCGCGCGGCGACGTGTGTTCTGTGTGTGTGTTGTGTTGTGTGCTGCCCTTGTGTGTGTGTGTGTGTGTGTCATGATGGTGGCTGATGTTCGTGTTGCTGCAATATGAGGCGAAATATTGTGCTAAAAGCGGGAGGGGTGTGGGGTGAGAGAGGAGGAGGAGATATTTGCTGAAATAGGGGTAAAGAGCGGGAAATGAACATATAGGACAGATATGAAACGAGCGTAGCGGAGATGGAGAGAGAACGAAAGGGGGAGCAGATCGGAGGAGAGAGAGGAAGAAGAGAGAGGTTAGAGAGAGGAAATGGGGAGAGAGAGACGAGAGAGAACCAGTGATAGACTAGTAGAGGAAAGGAACTATGTTGTTGGGGCGGAAATGAAACGTTGGGGAAAGAGAGGTGCGCCCAGCAGTGAAAATTAAAGAAGAAGCATTAGAAAGCAGCGGAGAAGAGAGAGAGGAGAAGAGAGTTAAGGACAGTAGCGAGTGAGAGATAGAGGGATTATGGTCGTTACAGCCAGGGAAGCGTATGTCGATAATGGCCATGTGTTTTATTGCAGTGAGTTTCCTCGCAAGTAAACCGTAAAGTCATGCGGCGTTTTTTGCTTGATTCCGATCGAAACTGTTATAGAGCTGCCCTGCGTTGGTTTTCGGGTGGTGTCGTCTGTTCAACGATGACGTGGCAGGAGCGTGTCGTGGTCTGGGGTGGGGGGGGATCACGGTACAACCATCGTCGGCCGCTTACGCCTCTCTACCCTCAGCTTTGCCCCGCGTGCGCTATTGGTTTTAATTCAGTACACGATCGTCCATCGTCTCGTCGCATGCGTCTTTCATCGAGCTCGAATTTAAATATTTTGATTACTCTTCCTGTGCGCGGTAGTGCGCTGCGGGCACCATCGACACCGTCGACCCTGAGTAATTAGTCGTCGCTCGAACCTGGACGTGCAAATGACATGCTTCCAACAACAAGAACGAATGCAATCGAGTGCGGACATTCCTATGCGAGGCGGGGTCATGACGTCATCAATTGATGTTGTGCTCCGCAGTTACTACCAAATCTCGCGTTCCGTGCCGCCAAATTAGCCCACACACCACACATTCGACTCTTGATCCTGCGTCCCTAGCGGGCCGGACTTCTGGCGCGTGAATTCGCGCAAGGCAGACGCCGCGTAAGAATCGAATGCCGTCAACGGACAATCGGGCGGGCGGCAGGCGGTTGCAACGAAAGCCGGCCGGCGGCGGCGGCGGCGGACGGCGGCGGAGTTACATAGTGGAGCTCTGCCAATCCGGGCCGAATTCACGCTAGAGCTCGACACGTTTACGACCGCACGTAGTCGTCATCAGCGCGCATGCGGCGTACGGCACACCGGGCTCGTCATTGCAAGCCCTCCAGCTGGCCATGGAAGCCTTCTCCTCGATCTCCGCAGGCTTGATGCTGATGGGAACGCACCGAGAGGATGTTATGAGCAGGACGGTCTGATGCTGTGCTCGCGCGTACGCACGGCGAGGTCTTCTAATGGACAACTATATACTACTCGCGATCCCGAGCATGAGCCCTGGCTGCACACGCCGTAATGTCGGATAGATGCCACCATCCTCGCTCAGTTGTTGCTATGTTGCCGCTTTTATGTCATTGCTCGACCTGCAGCTATGTATCTCAGACTGTGAGTAGGAGAGAATCTCCGAGAAGAGCGGGAGGAGAGCACTCATAGCGGCTGTGAGAGAGAAGGAGGGAGGGGGAGATGCCACAATGAGACTGACTGAGAGAGACGGAGGAGGGAGGGATGGGGAGCGACTAGAACTGAGAGGCGTGGGAAGAAAAGAATATTGAAGATGAGAGAGAGAGAGAGAAGAAACGCTAGCGGAAGAGTCGCATTATATAAACAGGGGTTTCTGCAACGGTTTGGAGAGGGGAGTAGATTGGATGGATGCAGAAGTGTGAGGCTGTATTACCGAGGCGGGACTGCAAGCATCGAACTGAAAAGAGGGCATTCGACACGTAATTTTTATAACGTAAGCGGGACGCAGCTGTGCTTTCTCTCCTCTCCTCTCTCCTCTCCCTCTCTCTCTCTCTGCTCTTTCGCCTTCAGTGAGAGAGAGGTAGATAGAAGAAGAGAGAGGGGGGAGAGAGAGACAGAGCGGGAGAGATGGAGAGAGGAGCGAGAGAGAGAGCGAGAGGGCGAACGAGAGAGGAGAGAGAGAGAGAAGAGAGCATGCGAAAATAGAGAGATAAAGAGAGCAAAGACAGAATAGGGGGGGGGGGGATAGAAGAGAAAGCATGGGAGAGAGGAGAGAGCGGGGGGCTAGAGATGACAAGACGTGAGGTTCGCCCTTACTAGTTGTTTAGTTTTTTGCCTGGCTGTCGTGTGAAGATATTTGCATTTAGTTTAGGCCGCGTTGCGACAGTAATATGTCCTTTCAAAATCTCGGCAAGGCTGGGGTTAAAAAACCCATAGCGTGTTTAAAGCTTTTGCCCCATTAGTTTTGCCTGTTATGTAGGGCTAATTGTGCTGACGGCGCGCGCGGCGTGTGGCCAATGTGTAGTGCGTGCCGCATGGGGGGCGTAGTGTGTGTTGGTCGTGATGCGGTGTGGTGTGTGTGCGGCGCGCGTGTGTGTCTGTGTGTAGCGAGGATCGTGAGTATTCATATGTTGTGCGATGCTGTTATTGGTTACGGTATCATTGGCCAATAAGCGTCCAATAGGAATATGTAATTATATTACCTTGAAAATAAAAGTTACGGAAACTCTTCCCATCTAAGTATTTACGAACGTGAGCAAGAGGACATGATGGCATGCCTGAGTTCTGTCATGCCCTCCGTCCTCCCATTGTCCACCTGTTATAGACCGGATCCACGGTCCATGCGCCTAGCCTTGAACTTTCGTCTATTGCATCGACACCGCGTATATTGCGACCGATTTAATTCGAACTCTCTTTCAGCCACTCCGGTCCTTCTATCCTCGCTTACTACCTTACTTGGACTTCACTCTCATTCCGCCTCCCTTCATTTGTGAAAACTTCAACCGCGATTTGCTTCTTCCGTGTCTCTCTATCTCTCTTTCTCTCTACTTTATTCTTTCATCTCCTCACCGATCACAAAACACGTCCACAGCAGCGCGACACACTGGGGCTGGACGCCCTCCTCCTCTGTTCTACACTTCATCGTAGCAGGTTTCCGGTACCTCATATTCTCCTCTCCAGCTCTCCCTTGGTGGATCTCTCATAGACTGTTTATCCGGCTTAGTTGCGGGTTTTGCGCAAAATCGTAATCGACGGTCGCCATATGTCACGATGAGTTTGGCGTTGGGCTAACAATAGACGGCAATTGCTTCTATAGGCCACTCTCAAGTCTGGTTGGATATTATGTTTCTATGCTACCGAGTGAGTCGCCCGTGATGTCACGTGTACGTCAGTGTGTAGTCGTGGCCTGACCAATCACGCCGCCATCCAGTATGCTATGAGGCAATACATTAATATTTGACGCCGACAAATAGCCGCGCGCGGTAAGGGCCGACGATTCTTCTTGATGGTTGATGGGTCGTTCTCGATCCCATCTGTTTTAATTTTTTTTTTTTCTTTTTTCTATCTTTATCATTTGTGTGTTGTGTTCGTGTTGTATTAGTGTTATTAAATTTAATTAGGGTTAGGGTTAGGGTGAGCGTGAGGGTTAGGGTTAGGGTTGCGGTGAGTGGATAGGGTTAGGGTTGGTTAGGATAGTTAGGGTTAGGGTTTAGGGTTAGGGGTTCTTGGGTTTTTCGCATCAGGTTATGTGCTGATGTAGCATCAGCAGCTAGGGCTGAATGAATTCACTGTATTCGAGTAAGTCCGAGGTCGTGCGTGGAGTTACACTGACGCACCGCGAACACGTCGGTGGCATAGAAACATATATTTCACCCTTCAATGGCTCCCTAAAAGCGAGAAGGTTCTTCTGTATATACTATATATACTATATATCTATTACGTGACATTGTAATTATAACGTTGTAGGAAAGCTATTTATGTCATTAAAATATTAACTATAGCTGCGTGTCGATTTAAATTATATTTTTTTTCTAAAACTGTACATTGTTGAACTCATCATCGATTTTTTCATGGAGCCGGGTTGTAATTATTCATCGCAGGCCGGGCGGCCTCCGGTTTTTTTTGCCGCCTTGGCAATCCCTCGCCCGTTTACATGAGGCTTGCGAGCGCGATTACTGTACTGTATACCAGCATTCCCAGCCGCATCCGCTGCTTTGTATGATAGATGTCTCCAAGACGGCCGTGTTCGGTCATACCGATTCCACTCCTTACTGGACGTCGTCTTCTCGTTATCGAGCGCTAATCATGTCCGAATCGGCGGGCATCAGATATATAATTAATATAGCCAATATAAAGACAACCTGGGGTCCGCTTTCTTCCTGTTGACAGCCACCTACCTACGCAAAGTCGGCGAGTGTCGTTTCCTTCCCTCATACGCCCTCACCATGCCGCCCTCAATGACTGGGACGGTTCGCCGGTTTCTCCTTTCACATAGCCACTACTGCCGCATGGGGGTGTGAGTCGTTTATCTCACATACTTCAGTAGATGCTGACGCAATCTAGCGGGGTCCGTTTTCCCTACATCAGCCCCCTACATGCGAGATGGGGCGAGCTCGTTTGCTTCCTAATATCATCTCATGCCGAATGTAGGGAGTCGTTTCTTGCCCTAGTAGCCACTCACTGCCCTGAATGGGGAAGGTCGTTTCTTTCTTCATAGCCCACTACATGCCAATCATGGGGCGCTCCGAAGTCTTCTCCTACACTAGCCATTACATGGCGCGGATGGAGGGAGTCCTTTCTCCTACTGATCCACTACATGCCGCATTTTATGCATTGAAGTTGGTCGGTGCTATTTTACGCGGTGTTGAAAAAACTATTCAATTGTTACTATAGAGAGGCTGAATCCGTGGGTGGGATGTCAGTGTTTGAGGGAACGACGGGGAGAGGGGACAATTCAGGATTTTAATGATTAAGCGTGAGAGGTATTGTGAGAGCTTACCGAGAACAAACCTTTTCTCTCCCTGACCCGACACCCTCTTTCTCTCCTGCCTCTGCTGATCTCTGCCTCTCTGGCTTTCGGTATCTCTCTGCCTCTCTCTCTCTCTCTCGCTTCTCTCTCTCTCTCTCTCTCTCTCTCTCTCTCGTCTCCCCCCCCTTTCTTTCGACTCTTTGTCTCCCCTTCTCTTTCCTCTTTTCTTATAAATCTCTTTCTCTTCCCTTCTTCGCTCCCACTCTATCTTGCTCTCGTACGCTCTTCGCGCGGCGTACATCATGAGGCCTATCCAGCATCTCTCTCCTCTATCTCTCTCTCTTCTCTCTCTCTCGTTCTCTCTCTCCTCTCTCTCTCTCTCTCTCTCGTCTCTCTCTCTCTCTCTTTCTCTCTCTCTCTATCTCTCTCTTCTTCGCTCTGCTCCTCGCTCTTCTCTACTCTCTCTCTCTCTCGCTCTCTCGCCTTCTTCTCCCCACTTTTCTTTCCGTCTTCTGTCTCCCCCTTCTTCTCTCTCTTTCCCCTTCTAACATCTCTATCTTTTTCTTTCTCCATCTATCTGTTTTTCTCGCGCTCTCCGGCGGCGTAGCCAAGCATCTTTCTCTTTTTTTTTGCTCCCTTCTTTTCTTTATAACCTTTTATCTCTCTCTCGCGCTTCTCTCCTCTCTCTCTCTCTCTCTCTTTCGGAGGCTTATCGTGCCACAGGTTTATCTAGCATTCGTTCTCCGCCGGCTATTGTACCCGTGCCTATCTTCAGGCTACCAGCACACGCGTTGGCGTTTGCCATCATAAGAAATAGGATGATGCATCATCATACGACTGATTCTAAAAAATCACACGACGCTCGCACGAGTGGCGATTCGTTCACGCAGCGTAGCCGCAAATAATGAGATTCCACTCCGAATTAATGTTGAAATTAACGTCCCGTAATTCCCGTCAGGTTTCACGCTTCATTGACGATCGTTGTCGCGGATGGATCCGCGTCATAATTCCTCAGTCGTTTATCAAGAGAATGGCTCATCAGCCTATCCGCCCGTAGTCAACGTCGTCTGCGTGACGATGTGTCAGGCTGTCTCGATTTTTTTCGACCTCGATTATTTTTTTAGTAGCGCAAAACCGATATTTTGATTTTTTTGTGCGGCGCATGTACGCTTTGTCAGAGTTGTCTTCCGTATGTGAGAGTTATGATGATGGCGGTAGCAGGGGCACCCGGCAGTTAGATGCGATATGATATGACTACTAGGCACTTAGGATATGACTACTAGGCACTAAAAAAACAACAACCTAACCCTAACCCTAATCCTAAAAAAAAAAAAAATTAATTTAATTAAAGTGCCTAGTAGTCATATCATATCGCATCTTTCTGCCAACAGCGTACGTAGCACGGACTCACGGACCGAGATTTCTCAGGTGGAGAAACATTATCCCGTCGCACCGCCATCTAGCGGTCGAAATATACCGGTCTGTCCAGAAGTGGTCGGATCTTCTCAAATGATTCCTATAATCTTCTCAGTTATAATGTCTTTATATAGTTAGTCATCTGATGTCTAAGGAGTCGTCTGGATTTTGATATAATATTTATATATATCTTTCGCATATATTGATCGGGGAGTGCATGTGTGTGTTGTGCGTGCGTGCATGCGTGCGTGCATGCGTGCGTGCGTGCGTGCGTGTGTACTTGTGTGTTTATGTGTGTATGTGTGTGTGTGCGTGCGTGCGTGCGTGCGTGCGTGCGTGCGTGTGTGTGTGCGTACGCGCGCGTGTGTGTGCGCGTAAGCGTGTGTGTGCGCGTAAGCGCGTGTACTTGCGTACTTGTGTGCTTGTGTGTGAGTGTGCGCGTGTGTGCGTGCGTTTTAGCGTGTGCGCGCTTGCGTGTGTGTGTGTACATATGCTTGTATGCACATATATATATATATATATAATGAGAAGTCTAAGTGGAGACATTCTTCTCTGTTGCAGTGTTCGTCATGACTATCGGACTGATCGTCTATCCCCTGGGCCTCGGCTCTCCGCTGGTGCGCGCCCACTGCGGCCCGTCGGATATCTACGACCCAGGCGACTGCCGCCTTGGCTGGGGATACATGCTCGCCATCATGGGCACCGTGCTTGCTCTCTTCTGTCCGATCTTCTCCCAATACACCACGGTGAAGTTCTCCGAACCGGACTGCAGCGTCACATAGATGGCGCCAGCGTGCTGCCGACGAGGTCGTCTCCGTGACGTGTTTCCGGCTTCGAACGCCAAAGTTTATGTCCGTTATAACCGTGTTGTCGATGCTAATGACCTATGACCTATGTATGACGTGGTTATGTATAACCTTACACATAGGCTTACAACTTGCTATACCGCTACATGTGCAGAGAGAGCAGCCGCGGTACTGACATATGTGTGGTTATGTGGGACTCGACTTTGACATATGTGGTGCCACCTGGCGACAAGGTAAACTTGTTTCACGTCGCAGATGCCAGGGCCGACCATATATATAGGAATATGGTCCAATGGTTTTGATATATATATATATATATATATATATATATATATATATATATATATACTACTCT
>NW_014578016.1:89900-92985 GCF_000485595.1 Priapulus caudatus | reverse complement strand
AGAGAGAGAGAGAGAGAGAGAGAGAGAGAGAGAGAGAGAGAGTTAGAGACAGCTAGAGAGTGAGAGTGATTATGTACGTTAAAGCAGTGAAGCGTATGTCGTACATGTGTGTTTTATTGCGTGAGTTTTCCTCGCAAATAACCGTAAAGTCATTGCGCGTTTTTTGTTTGATTTTCGATCGAAACTTTATAGCTTGCCCGCGTTCGTTTTACGGTGGTGTCGTTGTAAAACGATGACGTGGCAGGAGAGTGCGTAGCGGTGGGGTGGTGGTAGTGGATCGTTAACACCATCGTCGCCGCTTACGCCTCTCCTCCCTCACTCCGCCCCGCGTGCCACTATGGTTTTATTAGTACACGAATCGTCATCGTCATCGTCGGCGTTTTCATCGAGATAATTAACATTTTTCGATTACTCGTGCGCGGTAGATGGCGCTGCGGGCGACGCTCGAACGTCGACCTGAGTAATTAAGTGTCGCTTCGAAACCTGACGTCAAACTCGACTGTTCAAACAACAAGAAAACGAATGCAATCGAGTGCGGACATCCTTGCGAGGCGGGTCATGACGTCATCCATTGATGTTTCTCCGCAGTTTATACCAATCTCGCGTTCCCGCGCAAATACACACACACACATCGACTTTCATCTGCGTCCCTAGCGACCGGTTGCGGTCGAATTCGCGCAAGCAGACGCCGACGAAGAATCGATGACGTCACACGACTATCGGGGGAGCGCAGGCGGGATATGCAAAGAGACGCGGCGGCGGCGGCGGCGGCGGCGGCGGCGGCGGCGGCGGCGGCGGAGTCTACATAGTGGGTCTGCACTCCGGGGCGAAATTCGCTAGCAGCTCGCACGTTTACCGAGGCACCGTGTGTCAATAGCTGCGCATCGGCGATACGGCACACGGCTCGTCATTGAAGCCCGTGGCCATGGAAGCCCTTCGTCGATCTCCCGCGGGATGCTGAGAGGACGAGAGAATGTTTCATGAGCGGAAGGATGATGATGTGCTCGCGCGACAGCACGGGGTCCTTAATGGCCACACTCATATATCTACTCGCGTATCCCCGAACAATGATCATCCTTGGCTGCACACGCGTAGTGTCGTATAATGCCACACACCACGCAGGCTTCAGCCCGCATAGCAGCACCATGCAGCTATCGTATCTCAGATGTAGTAGGGAGAATCTCCGAGAGAGGGTGAGAGGCACAATAGCGGCTGTGAGAGAGAAGGAGAGAGGGGGAGATGCACAAATGAGACTGTGAGAGAGACGGAGGAGGGAGGGATGGGGAGCGAGGGAATGAGAGAGCGTGGAAGAAAAAGAAATATTGAAGGCTGAGAAAGAGAGATAGAGAAAACGCTAGGGAAAGAGCGCATATATAAACAGGGGTTTGCAACGGTTTGAGAGATGGGGTGTAGATTGGGATGATGAGGAGTAGTGAGGCTGATACCGAGCGGGACTGCGAATGAACTGAACAGATAGCATCTCGACACGTAAAATTTTATAATCGTAAGCGGGACCGCAGCTGTGCTTATCTCTCTCTCTCTCTCTCTCTCTCTCTCTCTCTCTCTCTCTCTCTCTCTCTCTCTCTCTTCGCTTCAGTGAGAGAGAGAGAGAGAGGGGGGGGGAGATGAAAGAGTGAGCTTCGCGTACAGTTGATTATGTTTGCCTGGCTGTCTGTATGGATATTGCAATTAGTTTAGGCCGCGTCGCGACAGTAAATATGTCTTGTTCAAAATTGTCTGTAAAAACAACCAAATAGGTGTTAAAGCTTTTGCCCCATTGTCTGCCTATTATGTAGGGCTAAATGTGCGTGAGCGCGCGCGTGCGTGTGTGTGTATGTGCGTGCGCATGTGGGCGTGTGTGTGTTGTGTGTGCGTGTGTGTGTGTGCGCGTGCGTGTGTGTCTGTGTGTGCGAGTGTGACGTATCTACAGATGTGTGCGAGCTGTTATTGGTTAGGTAATCATGGCCACATAAGGCCAGATAAGAAATAAAGTAATATAATATAAAAGCTATGAAAATAAGTTCACGAAACTTTTCTGTCAAATCTAAAGTATCGAAACGAGGAGAGAGGAAATGATGCGATTGCTGAGTTCCTTCCCCCATCCCCTCCCTCCTCCACTGTCCACTGTACTGCGATCCACGGATGCGCAATCTTTGTAACCCATCTATGATCGAAACCGCGTTATATGGGCGATTAAATTGAACTCTTCTTTCATCCACTCGCTCTCTTCATTTCTCTCGTACTCTTACTGACTCACTCTCATTCGCGCCTCCCCTCTCATATTGTTTAAATTATTCTGGCGATTTCTTCTTCCCCTATCTCTCTATCTTTCTTTCTCTCTACTTTTTCTTCACTCCTCCCTCACACATGCACACACACATGCACACACGCACGCGCACACACGCACGCGCACACACGCACGCCCTCCCTCTCTGTTCTACACTATCGTAGCACGTTCCTGCTCACCCATATCTCCTCTCCCCCGCCTCCTCCCCTTGCGTGGATCTCTCCCATAGACGTTTAATCCGGCTTAGTTGCGGTTTTTGCGCACAAATTGTAATCGACGGTCGCCATATGTCACGTGCAGTTAGTTGCTAAACAATAGCGCATTGCTTTATAGGCTCCAATGACTCCAAAAGCGAAAAGGTCTGTTATATATATATATATATATATATATATATATATATACGTGAAATTGTAATATAACGTTGTAAGGAAAGCATTTATTCATTAAAATATTAACTATAGCGCGTGTCGATTTCAAATATTTTTTTTTTCTAAACTCGCTCGTGAACAACATGAATTTTTCATGGCAGGGTGTAAATATTTCATCGCAGGCCGGCGGCCGGTTTTGCGCCTTGGAAATCCACTCGCCCGTAATGACACGCCGACGCGTATGTATGTATCCCAGCATTCCCCCGCACTGCTTGATTGATTAGATGTCCTCCAGACGGCGCCTGTTACGTCATACCGATTTCACTCTCTAATGGGGAGTCCGTTTCTCCTACATAGCCACTACATGCCGAATGGGGGAGTCCGTTTCTCCTACATAGCCACTACATGCCGAATGGGGGAGTCCGTTTCT
>NW_014578016.1:68888-88379 GCF_000485595.1 Priapulus caudatus | reverse complement strand
AGATGAGCAACAGGTCTAAGTGGAGACATTCTTTCTCTGTTGCCCGTGTTCGTCCATAGACTATCGAGACACTGATCCGTGCCTATCCCTCCTGAACGGCCTCGGCTCTCCGCTGTCTGTCTGGCGGCGCCCAACTCGCGGCCCGATCGGATATCTCACGACCCAGGCCGACTGCCGCCTTTAGGCTAGGGGGATACCTATAGCATCGCCATATGCGGCCACCGTGGCTCGACTACTCTTCCTGTTCCGATCTTCTCCCACATTACACCACCGGTGAAGTCTCCCGAACGGACTGGCAGCGTCACATAGATGGCCCGCCCAGCCGGCTTAGTACTCGCCGACGAGGTCGTTCATCGCGTGGACGTGTTCATGCTATCGCCACGCCAAGTTTATGTCGTTATACCCCTGTGGTTGTCGATTGCTAACTACTCAATCGACTATGTACTAGAAGTCGAGTTACTGTAATACCCTGTACGCCCATGAGGATCTACAACTTGCTATTAACCGCCTACATGCCAGAGAATGAGCAGCCGCACGCACGCACGGCACGCGGCTACTAACCATTGTGGTGTGGGTATATGTGGGACTCGACTTTGAATATGTGACGGTTCGCCACCCTGGCGAAAAGTAAACTTGTGATCACCGCTCGCAGATGGCCAGGGCCCGACCATTATCTATAGGAATATGGTCAAATGGTTTTATATATATATATATATATATATATATGAATCTATCCTCTACTGAAGGATTAAATAAGTGCGCGTGTAACCAATAGCTACAACACAACAGGGAACCGTCCAATGCCGAACATTCCCTGGGGAGAGGCGTGCTGACGCCTTAGCATTCTCACCCGTCGAACCACGGTGCGTAGGCCGCGTACACGTATCACGTACGTTACGTGAATTCGCGTAGGCCGGCAATAACGATCTATAATATAGTATGTGTATATATTATGGAGTACATCAGCCGCTAGTACGAATATACTAACCAACACCATGAATTTGCCACCGCCCGCGATAGTGCTTTAGCCATCCAAACAGCTCGGAGTCAGCCGCGTCACGCCACCTTAGGCGTCTGAACCAATAAAGCGTGTATTTCTCCTAGTTTGAGGCGCCAGGCGGCAATTAAAGTATTGGCGCCTGTTAACAGACTGTGAATGTGAACTTTGCGTGAGAGACGCCGCACCGTACTGCACCATGCGGCCGCCTGCCTGTGACACGGTCACCACCTTGATTAACTGAGTGTGTATGTAATATAATATGAATAGCCAATAAACGGACCTGAAACGTGCGGATAAATAGTATTTATATGTAAACTAAAAGCCTTTTATTGATTATATAATACTAATAGGATATTATTTATATAATTATATATACTAGTATAAGGTGTATATGATAAATAGTATGAAAGCTAGCTATGAGGGCATGAAGTTCCATCACAGAACACCCGACCCTTGACCATCAACACACCTGTCCCACAGCTACAAATAAGAGGCGATCGACGATCATCTCAAACCAGAGAAATAATAAAGGAGTAAACTCCAGGTCACTGTAACATCGGTCAACACTAGCTTGCCCAGCCGTTATTTTTGTCGTTGACGAGCTTAGTTAATAAGCGTCGTCGGATGATGCTCGTTTGACGCATAGCTTTCGCCAATGCTGCTGCTGGGTTGATTAGAGTGTGGTGGTCAGGTGGATTCGGTAAGTGGCACACCAGGTGGTTGTGGTGGTTGCATGGTTGGTCGAGTGTCGGTTGGTGGTAGGTCGTGAGTGGCTGGTGATGGCTAGTGGGTAGCGTGGTAGGTCACAGGTCGGTGGTAGGTGAACGCGAGTGATGGTCGGTGAGGTGGTCTCAGACACCGGTAGGTGTGTACTCGGTGCAGTGAATGATGGTCCACGAGTGCGTAGGTTTCCACAGGTGCGTAGCGATGGTGGTACCCCCAGGTAGGTCAGGTGGCACACGCACACACACAGTGTTGGCCTTAGTTGCAGCGGACACACAACCAATCCACAGCCACACACACCCCACACCACACCAACACACCACACTCACCAGCACACGTCACACACACACTACACAGCACCACTAATTGGACTAGGTGTTGGTGGTGGTCGTTCGACATCGTAGGTCAGTGTCCAGTGGCATTGGCTGGTGAGTAGCGTTCAGGTGGGTCCACCACACACACACCACACACACCACACACAGGCTCGCGCGTAGGGCAGCTGACGATTCGCACGTACGGTAACCACACGAGTGCGGTGACAGTGGGTAGCACACACCACACACAACACACAACACAACACACAACACAACCACACCGGTTACGGTTTGCGTGGTAGCGTGGTGGTACGCGTGGTTGGGTGGTTCGGTGGTTGGTGGTCGCGGTGGCGGGTGGTAGTGGTGTTGGTGGCGGTGGTGATGGGTCAACCAGCCAATTATGCTAATATATACAAAACACAGCAGTGTAATACGTGCGCGCATACACCTCGGCATAAATAGCAGCAGAACAACGTGAAACAATGCAAGAATTAACAAGGACAGCACAACACCGAACACATGAATAGGGCGCCTAGAGAAGGTGCGTATCGGAAAAAATGCATCATCGCTACTTCAATGTGATGTCGCTTCTCTGCCAAATGTCCCTGGCTTTACCATTGTACAGGGATAGGGCGCGGACACGTCGGCGACCGGTCGCCCAAAAGGAAATGACTTAGGACCGACGTTACGCATTTAATCTAGAGTGTGGCATGTCTAGAGAAGGTGCGCATGGAAAAATGCACCCCTGGAGAGATATCTAATAAAACGCGTGCATAACAGTTAATAATATTGCGACTCTACACACATATTCATTGCCACATTGCGTAGTTTACCTCCTAATCTATGCCTATCAGGGGAAGCTGCGCTACCGTATTCATTTACAATAATTATCTCTACCTAAGTGTCTGTCTACATACGTAAATGTGTCTGTGTGACTATGGAATGAGTGGCGAAGTCTGCGTGATTTGATTTTTCTTTCCGTCTGTTTTTAGGTATGCATCTCTATTCGTACCTGTGTTTTACGCCCGCCACCGCATACATTTACAATGATCTCTACTTACCTAAGTGTCTGTTTACATACGCGTGTGAGTCCGTGTGGCTCTCCCATGTCTATGTCTGCCTGTTTTTATTTTTCTATCAGTCTGTTTCTATGTATGCATGTGTATTCGTGTCTGTGTGTGATAACTAATTTAAATAACATCCTACAATATATTATTTCGGTGTGTCATTACCTGATTTCGGTAGCCATTTATCATGGTAGTTGGTTAATATATTAATATGATCATATCCTGTATTTATACGAGATGGGTATATGATGAAAATGTTCAGTGGCCGAGCAATTTTCGTAAATATACAACATATAAATGCGTGTAACGAGGTCATCTGAGTGAAACACTCAGTGTCGACGTATTTGTTATCGAAAAATAACGATTGCATGTGAGTGACAGCTATTTTATTTGGTTTTAAACAGTATACAGACCGAGCGATTCGTGCTAGTTCCAATAATAACATGTTTTTCGAAAATCTACGTCTTCATTACGCATTATATCTAGCTGATTACTCTAGGGTAATTTCAGCGAGGGAACATATCCGACCACGAATAGCTGCAGTATATCTAGTAATGTCATCTGTAACGCTCGGTACACTAGAAAAGATAAACGGGCGAATTTGTAGCAGCGGCGGACCCTCTCCGCGACCCGGCCGATACCACGAGGTGTCTGCGGCTGTCGCGGGGATCCATTCCGGCAAGCAAGCATCTGTATTGTCGCTATGGCAATTATGTATCTGGATCAACGTTTATTCCTCGTCATCGATCATCCTTGGTCGGCGGGTTGCCTGCGAAAAAATAACCACGCGGCATTTACAGATCGCACACGGGTACACAGATGCGTAAACTGTTATACCACAGACATGTTTTTGGTAACTGAGATGTTACATTGCTATATAATTGATTTTACATCGTATTTTTTTTCGGCCAAGAGTTTTAAAACATTGAAGATTAGCGAGAACATTTTTGTGGCTTGTTAGAATTTGAATTTTACATCTTTGTACTTACGGCGGTAGGACGCATGGAGAATCCCGAGCTACGAGCAGCAGCTCTCAGCTTAGCGACGGCAGCTTCTGCATCCTCAGCGCGTGCCTCAGCCTCCTCCAGCTCAGCCTGCGCCTTGCGGTACTTGGCCAGGTTCATGTTGGCCACCTCCTCGGCCTCGTCGATCTGGCGCTTGTAGAGCTTGATCTTGCCGTTGAGTCTCTCCAGCATGTCCTGCATGTGAGCCTGATTCTTTTTTCCATCGTCGATCTGCATGGCCAGGTCCTTAACGTTGCGGTCTGCTTTGCGGTAGTTCTTCTGGGCTTCACCGAGGCGGCGGCGTTCAGCATCCAGCTCGGTCTCAAGCTCACGAACGCGCTGTTCCAGCTTGACGATCATCTTCTTGCCTCCCTTCAGCACGTTGGCTTCAGCCTCATCCAGACGAACCTGCAGATCCTTCAGTTGGCCTTCTACAGTCTTGCGGGCCTTCTCAGCGTGGCTAGCATGTTCTTGCTCCTGGCGCAGCTCCTCTGCCAAGCGGGCTGCATCGGCAACGGCACCTCTAGCTTTCTCATCGGCAGCCTTGAGCTCATTGACGGTCTCATCAAGATCGGCCTGCATGGTCGTCATGTCACCCTCCAGCTTTCTCTTGGCGGCGTTGGCAGACGCGACATGGCTCTGTAGATCTCCGATACGATCATTGGCTTCATTTAGCTCAGCTTCAACTGCGCGGCGGTGGCGCTCTGCCTGCTCCAAAGAAGTACGCGTCTCCTCCAGCTCAGCGCTGATGGCATTGCAGCGGCGCTCGCTGGCTCCCAGCTGCTCGCGGATCTCCTCGCGTACGCGCTGTTCCTCCTCAAGCTGTGCTAATAGGTCAGCGAGCTCGCTCTGTAGCTTCTTCAAGTTCTTTTGAGCATCGGCGTTCTGACGGTTGGATGAGTCTAGAGCGACCTCCAGCTGGTTGATGTCATTCTCAAGCTTCTTCTTCATGCGCATTGCCTCCGCCTTGCCCTTGGCTTCGGATTCGAGGCTGGCTTGCATGGAGTCAACAGCGCGCTGGTGGTTTCTGCGGGTCGTCTCAAACTCGTCATCCTTCTCTGCGAGACGTCTGTCAACCTCCTGCCGAATCTGCTGCAATTCGAGTTGACCGCGGACGACCTTGGACTCTTCTTGCTCCAAGGCGGCCTCGGCCTCCTCTAGCGCTGCCTGCAGTTCCTCTTTCTCCTGCTCGAGCCTCCTGCGGGCCTTGTCCATCTCGTGGACGCTCTTGCCTCCCTCGCTCAGCTGGTCAGTGAGGTCTTTGATTTCATCAGAGAGGTTTCTATTCTCACGCTGGACAGATTCCAAACTGTCGGCTGCCTCTTCCTGGGAAGCCTTCGACTTGAACAGCTCTGTGGACAGGTTGCGGCATTCGCGTTGGGAGGCCTCAAGCTCGGCAGCCAGATCATCACTCTTCTGCTTCCACTCGTGGATGGTCTTGTCGAAGTTGCGCTGGCGCTTCTCTGCGGCGTTGGCTGCGCTGGTCGCACGCTCCACTTCAATTGACATGTCATCCAAGTCATTGGAGAGCCTCTGCTTTGCTTTGTCGAGTTGGACATTCTTTGATTGTGCAGCCTCGAGTGTGTCTTCAGTTGCCTGAAGCTTAGCTTGGAATTTACGCCTGTTGAAGAATGATAAAAGTAAAATTATGCATTAACATGTGCCTAATAGCAGCTGTGTACATTAAAATTACACGAAGAGATATTGCTGGGCAACTGTGCTACATACGTGTAACGTTTCTCTCATATCGTCCATAAAGTCAGTCAAATGCTGTCACTTACTTGAGTTCCTCGGCCTCTGGTCCGCCACCTCCCAGCCCCTCGCTTTCCACTCGCGCACGCAGGGTGTTGAACTCGTTGTTGACCTTGGCCAATTGCCTCTGCAGAGAGCTCTTTCCCTCAGCCTCCTCTTCTAGCTGTTCGCGCAGCTGCTCGGCATCGTGTTGAGCATTGCGTAGCTGTGCATGCAGAGATGACTTTTCCCGCGACTCCTCGTCAACTTGGGCCCGTGTTTCCTCCAACTGTGAAGACAACTGCGCCTTGGCTCTCGTCATTTGGTTTAGCTGAGACTCAGCTTCCTCGAGCTGACGCTGTAGATCGTTGATCTCGTTGTTGGCCTTGCTCTTCTGAGAATTCATGTCATTGATGGAGCGCGCTGACTCATCTAGCTTAGCGTTAGCATCGCTCATCTGGTTCTCAAGTGCTTTTGCCAACTTCTCGGCCTGTGCTTTGCTCTTATTGACGTGTTCCATGTTTGCCTTGCTGTCATCCAACTCCACCTTCAGCTGAGCCTTTTCCTTTTCAGCCCTTTATAAATAAAGTAATGTATAAATAGGTAATAATTATACGGCCAAAATATAGTCTATTCCTCATCCGTGTGCTCTTGTAGCGGAAAAATATGTTAATAAATAATAATTATCGTCATAAATAAATAGTAATTGCCGAATGATGATGATTACTAACTATTATGATAAATTTAGATACAGTGACGTTTTTTGTAGTGCATATCTATCTAATATATTTCAGGAGACGGGTACGTACTTAGCCTTTATTTTTTGCATTTGGTCTATCTGTTCTCCCATCTCACTGACAACATCGTTCTGCTTCTTACGAAGAGAAGAAACGACAGCCTCATTTTGCAAAGCTTGCTCTTCCAGGTCCCGTCTAAGCTTGGCCAACTCAGCCTCGCGCTTTCTATTCAGCTCGACCTGGGCGCTGGTGGCGCCTCCTGCCTCCTCAAGGCGTTCAGTCAGCTCCTCCAACTCGCGAATTGCATCGGCTCTTTGCTTCTCAACCTTTGAGCGGGCTTGTCGCTCGGCTTCCACCTCTTCTTCGATCTCTTCCACGCGCGCCTGCAGTTCCTTGATCTTCTTTTGCAGCTGGTGAACGATTCCCTGTTCATCCTCGCATTTGCTGCCCATGCCGGCGAGCTCCTTGTCCTTTCTGCGGACGGATTCCTCGAGTTGATGTTTGACATGCTCCAGCTCCTCAACTGACTCCTGTGCCATCTTCAGGTCTCCTTCCACCTTCTTCTTAGCTTTTTCGACATCGTTGCGGACCTTCTTCTCACGCTCGAGGTTGTCCTCCAACTCATCAAGAGTCTGTTCCAGCTTGGCTTTGACCTTGGTGAGGTGATTGCATTTATCCTCTTCTTTATGCAGATCATCACTTGTCCTCTGCAATTAATCAGTTTCGATATCATAAAGATGTAATTGCGTATCGTTGAGGGGCGGAATGATGGAACTTTGATGAATACGCAGACATTTTGTTCATGCATAACCCTTGTTGTGTCGAGAACTAACTAGATATTATGGAATTGTGTTATATACTTACGCTCTGGTGTTCGGTAAGGTTTTTCCTCTCTTTGTTTCCTTTAGCAATTTGTTCCTCCATCTTGGCAATCTCCTCGTTCAGCTGTTTAATTTGGTGCTCCTTTGCATTTCTCTCGCTCTCCATCTTCTTCAATGCACGTTCTAGCTCCTCGATCTGGTTCTTTAGATCACTGCATTCAGATTCGACCTTCCTCTTAGCATCACCGACAGAGGCAGCTCCCTGCTCTTCCTCGGCTAGACGGTCTTGCATATCCTGCAGCTGCGATTCCAAGTCGTGTTTCTGCTGCATCAGCTTGGTTGCACGCTCTTCAATGTCGGCAATGGTTTCGGATTCGTTGGCGCAGCGAGCATACAGGTCATCCTTCTCTTTGGTAATCTTGGCAACAAGGTCTTCACTTTCCTTGCGCAGTTTAGATTCCTTGGACAGCTCATCCTTGACCTTCTCAAACTCTTCCTTCATCGCCTTGATCTCATCCTCCTGGCGGGCAATGCTCAGCATGGGTTTCACCTTCGTGTACAGCTTCCACCATGGCCAGTTGCGGCACTGGATGTACTTCCTGACGTTGCGCTGAATGACAATCATTGCCAGACGCTGGGCCTTCATCACTTGGTAACGAGCTCGTGTCTGCTTTCCACGGACCCATGCCTGGGCAAGAGTGATAATGCGGGTGATGCGTTCGTCACGCAATTCCTCAAGCTGACCCAGCGAGCCGGCCTTGAAGAAGACCTTGGTATGACCGAGCCTGTACATTGCCGTGTCCCATTGTAGCTCGGCAAGAATTGCTGCACTTGCATCTTTGCTGTCGCAGAAGCCTTCTGGGACAGCACTCGGAGCCAGAATCTTGTATCTGTACAAACGTATTACATATATAACATCATAAATAGACGCACGAGTAAAGCAAACTTAATGCCTGTTTTGATCGTTTTACGATACTGTGATGTCAGCAAGATCGTGGAATTCATTAATTAGTTCCGAAATATGTTATAAGCATAATATAATAATGTTATCTGTAGGCACTAACCTCTGTTTGAAGTCTCCATACACGAGCCTGTTGGGGAAGCCCTTGCGGCAAATACGGATTCCTTCCAGTACACCGTTGCAGGTCAGTTGGTTCATGACCAGTGCGGCATCAAGAACACCCCCTTCCTTGTTCTCGTTGGGGATGATGCAACGCACGAAGTGAGGAGCCGTGGCATTCAGGGCCGCCATCAACTTGTTCAATTGTTCCTAAATAATTATAATTATGTTAATGCATATATCACTACAAGCATCTTGTTAATGTGATGGTTGTAATTATTAGCTCAGTTGTTTTTCGATTTTCTCCCTATATCTCCTTCATAATGCGAGCGACCAAGGCATGCATGGTTACACATCATGAAGTTGTATTTCGTAATGAAATATTACTCTACGATGGAATTAGTTAATATCCCCAAACGAACCTACCCTGTAGAGAGCAGATACGGTCTGGAAGGCGGATCCCTTCTTCCTCTTTCCCTTTCCACCGGTGTCCTCATCAACCACTAGTTTATCAGCAAACAGATGCGAAAGCGTTTGGTTTCCATGCGACTTGGCGAATGTGACAGCCACGGTGTCGTTGATGGGATCCTTGTTCTTTTCCAGCCAGTGGTTGACGTTGTAGTTGACGATGCCAGCGTAGTGGACAACGCCAAAGTGAGCTTCAGACTGGCCTGCCTTTGGTGGTTTCGGCTTGATGAAGCTTTGCGATTTGCCAAGATGGTTAACTTGCATCTTTTCCAAGAAGGTCATGTCGGTTGCTTTCGGGAACATGGACTCTTCCTCAAGGATAGCGAATACACCCATGGGCTGAAACATTGAAAATATTTTTTTTTTAATTCGAGCTCAAATTTAATATAAAATTAACGGGAATTAGATTAAGATTACGGAATTACGAATATTTCATTTGGGTATATAATACGTTAATTTTAAGTTAGTCTTTTTAACACCTTACCTTTTCAATCATATTAATTATTAATTGGTTTTGAGAATTTTTTATTTGCGTGAATTATTTAAAGAGGCTAATTGGAGTTGTTTGGAGTTGGAAGCCAGTGTACCTTTTCAATCATGTCAATGCAAGCCTGGAGATCCAGACCGAAATCAATGAAGGTCCATTCGATGCCCTCACGCTTGTACTCTTCCTGTTCCAGAATGAACATGTGATGGTTGAAGAACTGCTGCAGCTTCTCGTTGGTGAAGTTAATGCAGATCTGCTCAAAGCCGTTGAAGTCGAAAATCTCAAAGCCAGCAATATCCAGGACGCCAATGAAGAACTGCTTCTTGCCTACGGTAGCAAGGGTTTTGTTCACCGTCGCTACCAAGCCGCGGAACATGCGGTCGTACATAGCCTTGGCCAAAGCGCCGACGCCGTTGTAGCACTGCTCCTTCGTCTGTCCCTTGGTGACGTACTCATTTCCGACCTTGACGCGCGGCTTCAGGATGCCCTTGACGAGGTCAGCATCAGAGATGCCCAAGACATGGGCGACCTTGCAGGCTGCTTCGGTGCCGTCGGCCTCTGCCTGCTCCTCCCTGGGTCTCTGCTTGAACTTCATGACTCCCATATGCATCACGGCGGAGACAATTTTGTAGATGTCCCATTTCTCTCTATCAGAGAAACCCAGAATATCGAAGGCTTCCTACAAAACACACATAATGTTATTGAAGTGGTGGTGGGGTATTTAGTGCCGCGAGAGGAGGAGATATTATGAGTAACAGTAAATCTAACCAGAGAGCTTATTGGAATTATCATACAATTATCGTTCTCGTATCGTATCGTATGTGTGAATAATGGACGAAAATATCGATCAAATAATTAAGGAACAAATTCAATCCAATGTTCTAAATAACAAAGATTGCGAATATATATTACATATTATATATTATATATTATATATTATATATTATATATTTTATGTATACACACTTTAAATATATGTTATCAAGAGCTAATACTACATTAGGTATTATTAGCTCTTGATTTTAGTTGTTAAGCGTGGGATGGACTCACGTCGGTCAACCTCATCTCCTCGCCATCGTCCACTCCGTCGATGTACGTCTTGCCCTGAGCGATGAAGTAGTATGTGCTGACGTCATCCTGCAGCAAGCATGTCTCTGAAATGGAATTTTTGTCATCACGCGCGAAAAACGTATATGTGCGCTCGTGACGTTCACGTACGTACGCCTAGTATGCGTTGTTATTCTCATATCGTTGCGACGTATAAAAGAGAAAAGAACATATATAACATATATATCCAGTTACATTATTCGTGTACTTTCGGGACTAATTCCCATTTTCACGCGTGTCACCTTTTTCTCGCGTTGCAAACGTGTATTCAATTATTCATGCTCATGTATACTTTCCGTACCGTTTGCTATTTTTACATATACGGTATATTTTATATATTTTGTGATTTCTTATATTTTACAATTTTATATTCTAGCCGCGGGTTCTTACCTTTAGTCTTTTCGATGCCACCAGATGGCAGCTGATAGAAGATGTGGTAGCTACGCTCGAGCGGGGCCTGGGAGACGACACGTGACTTCTCCAGCAGATCTACGAAGTAAATGTTTTATCATAAATTAATTGACTGTTCCATGTCCCTATAGAATGTCTGTTCTTAATCGTAATTCCCTATACGGTGATGGGTCTAGACAGTGGCGTGAGAACATATCACACACTACACACACTACATACACACACTACATACACACACTACATACATTCACTATTTTACATTTATATTTTTGGTTCTTGGTGCCGTGGTATAGTAGAATCCTACGGTTTATAGTAGGAGTAAATATTGTTTTCCTGTTAAATTTATAAACGGGGATAACCGGTATTTCCCAGTTTCTCTTGATAAAAATCAATTTCTCGTCCCGTTGATGTGTTATGATGAAGGAAATAGTTTACAATGCTTTCACCAAAAATACTAAATTTTCATAAACCTCAATAATTTATATATATATATATATATATATATATATATATATATATCTGTATGTATGTATATATTATATTATAATATATCATATCGGTAGATTTATAATTATTCTCATATTATCTTGAACGTGTTTTTTATACTCACAAATTCAATATTCGGCCTCCAGTCCAGTTTTCAAGCATGGGCCAAAGTGAATGCGGATGAATTTACCCCTGAATGAGAACAAACGCATAATTATAAACGTAATAGAAAAATCAATAAGCAGGTGGGAAGAAATAAAACAATTAACAAAGATTATTATTAAGTAAAGTTCTTAGGGGTTGAAGGTAACAATATTTGCATTCTCTTTGCGCACGAATATGTATATATATATATAATATATATATATATTATATATATATATATACATATTCGTGCGCAAAGAGAATGCAAATATTGTTACTTCAACCCCTAAGAACTTTAACTTATAATAATCTTTGTTAATTGTTTTATAATATATATATATATATATATATATATATATATATAAATATATGTATATAATGTATGTGTGTAAATATAACTATATATATATGTTTTTTAATAATTTATTTGATTAAAATCATAATTATAATTTAATATTATACTTACGAAACGAGAGGAGTTGTCGTTTCTGACGGTCTTTGCGTTACCGAAGCTCTCAAGCACGGGGTTAGCCTGCACGATCTGATCCTCCAGACTCACCTGTAAAAGGAAAATTGCGCAATTAAATACAGGTGTTTACATCGGAGCTGCGTGTGTTCACTCCTGCGACGTCTCGCTGTAAGACGATTAAATAAACGTTAATCGATGATAAACTTATATATTTATATTGCGCGTATGAAACGGCAAGTATTACAAATGCATTTATAATTTATAATAATGATCATGTTGTACAATTAGCAGATGGCTAGGGCCTATATATGATCTAATGTTTTATTAACTGGGTGATTCCAGTGGTTTGTCTTCAACCTAACGCGTGCGCCTTTGTAGCTATACTATTTGTCTGTATATAGGATCGCACATATTGTATACGCATTTGCATTTCATCGAGCAATATTCACAAGAACTCATTAAAGTCGAAGCACAACATTTGAAATGCATTTAAGATCTACACAAAGCTTCTTGTTGAGACGAAATTCTCGTAATTCTATTGAAAAACAATGACACGCTTAAGAATATCGTGCAGCGAAAAAAAAATTCAAAACACACAATAGCAAACACCGTGCGGGTAGAAACAGCGAACAGAACGGTACAAAAACAACCCGAAACAGCAAAATACAGGAAACGTGAGGTGGAAATATTTAAAAAAAAGAAAAGAAAATTAAGGAAAACTAAACACATATATAATAATTTCCGTGAAATATGCCTGCGTTTTTCGCTACTATTGCACTCTGGGTCGGATAGTGAGGGGTGTGGTAATCAGTAGGTTAGTGAGGAGCCCGTGAATGTAGGGGTGGAGTAGTAAGTGAATGGGGGTAGAAGAGGGGTTTGGTAATTAGGGAATATAGTAGTGTCGGAGTGGGGTAATGGGGGAGCGGATTATTGAGGGTGAGTTAGACGAGGGGTGGGGTAGTTAGTAAATGAGGTAGTGCAGCGGGCAGGAAAATAAGGGAGTGGGATAAATCAATCCGGTAAAAACACACAAAATCAACCCTCAACCAACCTGTTTGTCACTGTCCTTCTTTTGGCCAGACGCGGCCACAAGGGCGAAATAGGAAATTACTTTCTTCGTGTTCTCAGTCTTACCGGCTCCGGACTCGCCTCTGTTTCACGAAAATTTTTACAAGAATACATAAAACCGCAAACGCGACCGTGACGAAGGTTGGCAGCGTTGTCATAGCAACGAGAGCGCCGCCGATGCGAGAATGGAATGCCATCGGATTCAATCGTTACAGTGGCCAACGAGAAAACCACAGAAAATGTCGGCACTAAAGCCGCGTCTGTTCATGATCACTGGCTTGTCGCTCTTCAAACGCGTATTAGCGTAGCGTGATAGTTTTCATCGCTTCAAGCGCCCAGAATTCGCGTGGGCATTTGATACGGATGTCGATGTACGCACGTATGTTGTTATAGAATGCAAATTACAACATTCAGAATCACGCGAATTAAGTTAAAAAAACGTTCATTTTACGTAAAAATTTATGTAAATTCACAAACACGTGATTAGCACATGATAAAACATCATAGTTAGTTTTTCGCACGCCGGTATGTTCGGTATTCTTGATCTCTATCTAGCCGGAAAAGTAGTATGAAGAAGACGGGGAGGGTAACCATGCACATTTCAGTGAATCGAGTAGATATATTTGTGTATCGTGTTGGATCGCTTGCTCTAACACTGCGATAGCATACATTCGCAAAAAAACACAAAAACACAAAAACACACAATCACACGTCACAAAAGTCGACTCGGATTTGAAAACCATGCTGAGGAAAATCCGAACCTCTAAAACATCTTTCGGAAAAAAAACGAATACTGAAAAAACACGAAAATGCTTGGAATGTACATGTGCAACTCCTCTAAAATATGGGTTACAAAGTATTCCTTTACGGGCATATCTCGACAAGTAAACAGCTAGTTAGCACACGTTGATTTGTATGGGTGTGGGTATGGGTGCTACACATTATATTCTCACAACTCACACATTTCACACTCAACAAACCTTGACTTCGCGCATTTTTTCTTTTCTAGAGGTCGCCACTAAGACGAAGTAGGAAAATACTTTCATCGTGATCTGTGGCCGCAGACTCGCCTATGTTTTTGCAACGATTTCACGTAAAAAACACACACGAAAAAATGATGAATCGTGCGTCGGCAAGACGCCACGTGCGCATGCAGACGATAAAAACGGGCGAACGCCATCCTAAGAACCGACAAAACAAGAGCGGAATGAACGAAAAAAAACACGCGAATTCATCAATCAAGGTAGCGTTCCCGAAAAAAACATTTGAAAAAAAATTGCTGGCATCGTAAAAGATTTATTCGTCACGTTTCGCGGCTTCTTGATACGTCTCCGACGTAAGCCAATAGAAAAGCGATTAGTGCTTAATAGAGCTTGTCATCAGGAGTCGGTTCTCTGAGTAAAACGTTCGAAATTACAGACGAGGTCAAAAATATTGCAGGAGCGTTTGCGAGCCCTTCTCAAAAATAACTCGAAAAGACATCGGAGTGAGAATGTGTATCATATACGTACGTGATAAGCATGGACTGGTCCTCGCGATCTGGAAAACGAAGTGATAAGGGCTTTGAGTACAAGCCTATATACGACAAACATGCGCGCCCGCGCACGCACACGCGCACGCACGCACGCACGCACGCACATTTAATTCAATTAACGTTATATCGTAAAATGACGTTATTTTCGCGTTCTACCAGAAAACGAATGTTGAAAGAGTATGATGATTTGATGGAACCTATGAAAATTCCTATAGTATTTCATACGATGAATTTTATTTGAGACATTTGCGGCAAAGCTGTACTCACTCATCAACATTTCCGTGTAGGCGTTGTCGGCGATGGAGAACAGATGTGGCGGCATCTCCGGACGACGCTTGCCACGGTATTCCTGCACGACCTTTTCGATGTAGATCGGCAGCCTCTTGTAGGGGTTGATCACGACGCAGAAGAGTCCAGAGTAAGTCTGCAGACGCGAGTAAATATATGAGCTTCATGGTGATAGTCCGTAAACATTAGTTTTATGGGATGAAACGAAATCGAATGATAAACGATTTCGTTTCAACCAGCGAATTATCCGCAAAGGTTCGTTCTGACGCATATAGACATGAGACAATAATCACAAAATAAGATGCGACACTTTCATTACAGCAGTCACCGCTTTATCGGGACAAGGTCGGGAACAACAAAAATATCTCGATTAAGCGGTGGTCCCAATTAAGCGGTGTACACATATCAACTTACATATAATCAAGAGTACATAATAGAGATCTCTATTATGTACTCTTGATATAACGATTGTTTTTAATTTTTCTTTCTGTTTAAGCGATGCGCCCGTTTATCCGAGGCCCGATAAAGCGGGGATCACTGCAATGATGCACTGCAATGTACCACCGCGACACTACCTGTAGAGATACTTACGTAGATCATCCAGGCGTGGTATCGCTGTCTCAGGTTGTGCAGCACCGATGCGTCGTTGAGGTACGTCAGGTGAGCCATGTCTTCCACCTTCTCGTACTTTGGTGGATTCATCTGCTGCACCTGCGCCTCCTTCAGCACCTTATCCTGCAGAAACACAACAATGGCGTCCGGAAATCATTCACAAGGGACATCACGGAACACAGGCCTTCATGAAAAACACGTTGCAGTCAACCGGTAGACTAAGAAGGGTCTGATCGCATTAGGTTTAAGTGTAAGTATATATGTAGCCACTAGCATAACGCATTACGTCTCTGATTATCCTACCACTGTTAGAATGACTCTATGTACTGAAGTTCATTATTCGTTCTCAGCGTTACCTCGCCCTTGACGACGACCGTGATCTTGTCTCCAGCTCTCTCTTTGATTTCCGCAACCTGGTAGCCCTGCTTCGGACATGGCACCCAGCACATCTTCTTGCCGTCGAACGGGATGTTCTGCTGCTCGATTCTCATCTTGTCGGTGGGCTTCAAGAACTGCCACGGGTCTTGCTGGCCGAGCTCCTTCGTACCCCATGGCAACGGCAGTGCTTGCAGTAACATGACGTCGCTGGATCTGCTGCAAGCGACTTCGGTCGGTTGGCTAGCAGGCAAGCTGTGGATGCGAGAACGTGCCACGTTCTAAACAGTCACGATCCCAAAACTTCTAAGTATAGCGTGGAATAACCTTATCGGATAAGAGTGGGGGCATTGTGGAATATGCTCATATGATAATAGTGCTCATGTAGATAGCGTTGAATTAGGCAAATGTGAAAATCGTGGAATAAGATGATTGAATGAGAGTTTACGATCAATTTTGGAATTATATTTTACGATATATCCATGTGATTATCCTATTAGCACCAGTTTCAACAAGTGTTCTAGTTATCTATGCTAAACTGTATAATAAGATAAATTCTAAAGATATTGACTCTATTATCTATCTTTCATCTATTATTCTATAGATAACTTTACGTAGGCGATCTGCACCTGTAGGATGTGCGAAGTGTTGGAATGGGATTATATGCATGCAACACTCACTACAGTCTGCATGCACATCTATATGCCAAGCTGACTATACATACTTAAATTATACTAAGTGAATGTATATTATATATATTTTTTACTTATAATATGATTTATTTACTTATATATATTTTAATTATAAGTTCAGTTAATATGTGCGAGTGGAAACGCTATATAATTCTTAACCATCGATATTGTGCAGTACGTCATTCTGTTGATATGGACAGCTATGCTCACTGTCTAAATCAGTTGATAAGTAAGTATAACTAATATAAATAGTATGAAAAGTGAAGTATAAATAATTAAAAAGTATTAAAATAAAGTAACAATTAGCACATCTTTCAACCCGTTAACTTTAATCGACTCAGCAGCTGATAGCGCTAGTGGCGAAACTTTCACTAGAGCAAATATAACTCCTAACGGTAAACTTAAGTAACTTTAGACTTACGGTATCCCGAGAGAAGATCTGCTGCTTCCACCAAATACCACGGCATTTATACCAGGACTGTGAAGCCGGTACCACTAGACTTATCGTTACGAACCATCTGATTAGTCGGAAGTTTGCACACGCTCTCGCGTCATCCAATCGTCGACGTTGACACATCCCCCGGAACGCGAGACTTCGATGGAAAATGCGGCGACAAAAAAACGCGTCATAAAAATTCGCGGGCACGTGGACGGAAATAGATCGTGTGACACAGCTTATATTTAGACCGACGAATAAGGGCATCGCGTAGAAGTTTACGTAGTCGTGGCGTATGCACATATGCGGGAGGCGATCGAGTTTATCTATTTTAAGTGACTCTGGTAGGCACCACGTAACCGCACACCGGCTGCTAAACCCGCCATGAACATTAAAAATATAAATTTCCTTGATTTAATGACTCCGTCTGGCTCGTCGGTGCATTTTATTCGTATTAAGATGCTCCCTTTACGCGGTGGGCTAAAACTGTACGGGAACCATGTACGTATACACGTGCTCGGGATTGCGAGGGAAGCGAGTGCCATATTTAACAAAACCGGGGATTGAGAAGTCAGCTCCCGCCGTGCCCTATACAGCTGTACAACCGTAAATGATTGCTGTGCCACACGAAAACGAGCATGGTAATAGAATGCGATAGAGTCGAGGAAGCTAGAGATAAATAAAGAGGGGCAAAGTGCAAATGCAGGCATAGCTAGATAGATAGAGCAGACGGAGAGAACGAGAGAAAGCGAGCTCGAGAAATCATGGGAGAGCGCGCGTGAGAGCGTGAGAGGGAGACAGAGAGCGCAGGCGAGACAGCATGCAAGCGACGAGTGATGAGACTGGGCTAAAGAGAAAAATGGTTAGGCATTACTAAAAGCAGTTTAGTAGGCGATGTAGTGTAGCGCTGGCTTCTATGCCTGCTGTCTGAATGTCTGGTAAAAACTTAAACTATTTCCTGCTACTATACAGCGGCTGATTTACAGCTCACAGCCTTGATCAGCCGAACAGAGAGAAGTGAGACGGAGACAGAGAGACAGAGACAGAAAGAAAACGAGAGGAAAGCGAGGGGAAGGAAAAAAGAAAGAGAGTGAAAGACAAAGAGAGATAGACAGAGAGAGAGAGCGAGAGAGAGAGCGAGAGAAAGAGAGAGAGAGAGAGAGAGAGAGCTGACATGCTTCACGATGACGAATGAAGAAGATCAAAGAGAAGGTAACGATGGAAGGGATGTCTAAAACATGGAGAAGGTAAGCGATGATGATGTTAAACAGGGAGGAAGGTAGGCGAGTGGAAGGAGTTAAACATAGAGAAGGTAACGGAAGTGAGGATCTCTTAAACATGGAAAGGTAATCGAAGTGGGAGGATCTAAACATGGAGGAAGTAACGGCGAGATGTCTAAACACTGGAGAAAGTAAGCGAGTGGACGATTTAAACATGAGAAGTAACGAGTGGAGATCTAAACATGGAGGAAGTAACGATGGGAGGGATGTCTAAACATGGTGAAGGTAATCGAGTGGAAGATCTAAACATGGAGGAAGTAGGCGATGGAGGGAGTCTAAACAATAAGGAAGGAACGAGTGGAGGGCCTTAAACATGAGAAGTCAAGCGAGTGGAGGGAGTCTCACAACATGGAGAAGTTAACGATGGAGGAATTCCAAACATGAGAAGTAAGCGAGTGAGGATCTAACAAGTGGTCAATGACAATTAATGTTTTTACAGCATTTCGAAAATGTCAAAAATGACAAGAATGAGTTAACTTCCCTACCAAGGCCAGACCTAGACAGCCATAAAACCTGTCTGTTGAAGATACAATGCTAAGTCCCCGTCCATCTGACCAAAAATCAAGGCTCCGCCTGCCAAAAATCTCTCAGCGCTTGAAAACTTTTCCAAAGGTGATAGGCCAATTAAAATTCCAAGTGTTATCACCAAGGAATTCATGGATTTTTCACCAGATGAGAAGCACGCGAAAACACACTATATCACTGAGGGTTGAAGCTCGTATCAACATAGAGCAAGTGGGGTTATCGCCGGGAGAATGTTCAGAATGCACCCAGATTGTGTTGATATTCGAAATCATAATAGAAACGGCCAGAGTGGGTGTGATGCTCTGTTATACAAAACGAAACGAACCAACATTGGCCCTGCATAACTTCAGATTTGACGCCCACAGTTGACGAGCAGGGATCCAGATCTACCGGCATGCCGACTGTAATGCAGATAGGAAACTCAAGAACATAAACAAACAGCTTCAAAGTAAATTCATTCACACAACCTTCAATAATTGCAATCCTCGCAGCAGTGCTAATGCGCTGCAGTTCTCGTTTAGATTGGTTAGGCAATTGTGAGACTGGATCTAGTGAGAGTGCATTGGTAATATACAATTTGATAAAAATTATTATGTAATGATAGTGTGTTTTGAATGAAGAAACCTATTTGGGCGATGTGCTACACACACAT
>NW_014578016.1:62766-68788 GCF_000485595.1 Priapulus caudatus | reverse complement strand
CCTTGCCGATGACCGGCACGATGTTGACCTTGTGGTGAAGCTTCTTCATGAACTCCACGTCCAACGGCCTGAGACTGCCACCATCGGAAGAACAAAGAGCAACGTCAGCACGGAATGCAATGCCGTCGCAACGACGTAAAAGAGCGGGGAAAGTCTAAAAGCATTGGCTTACAAAATGGATTGTACCGCCCCCTGGTGGGTGTGTATAAGGAGTGGGAGTATAAAGAGACGAGGGAGCGATGGCCCAAAAATGTTTTGGGACCATCTAAAGGTATGGCCGGCACAACACTGCATGGACAAACTCAAATGTAGAATTAATAAATAACTTAAATTGTAATTTTTCGATAAACAATGCAAAAGCCGAAGCGTGAAATTGGGCCAATAGGCGTGTGACTTAAAAATGCTGTCAGTGGCTAGATTAAGAGCCATTTAGACACACGCGCTGATATATAACGTACAGCCACGTCAGACCCACACATTCTGAGTGCTAGCTAAGGCCATAATAAAAATATCGTTTGTTTGCCCTCACCCGACCTACCCGCCAAAAAGGGGCCGACTCAAACATTTTTATTGACAAATTGTATCCCTGTACATTATATAAATCTGTAGGCAATACATTATGTGAGTGTGTGGGGGAGGGGGCGTGCGCGCGAGTGTGTGTTCGAGTGCGCGCGTGTGTGCACGCACATAAGCCATTGATCGAGAGTAATGTGGGAGTTGGCCCCTTGAATTATTACAGCTACTTATTACAGCTGGCCCCTTTTACGATGTACTGGGAGGTGCCTACATCTGGCTAGTGACGTACGTAGCAGCTAGTAATATTACGTGATTGAAAAAAAAATAGTTGCAGCCCTGAAGAAGATAAGCGTGGCAAAACCCGATCTCATAATTTCATTTTAGCCGCAGCATCCCGCTATTTTCTGCCGCTATGCTAAACTAAATAGCCGGTTCGCTCGTCGGCGACCCCACCCCAGCCGATGCTTTTCGGCCGATCTCACGCGCGTAAAATGAGAGGGGCGTGCCAGAAGGAGATGGGCATTTCATAATGCGATCTCGGAATTTTATCTCGGCCGCAGCATCCCGCCATTTTCTGCCGCTATGCAAAAGTACATGAGAAATGGCGCGGTTCGCTAGCCGTCTTATATTATTATTAACCATGCACTTAATACAACGTATTTCCCCTAATCTTATGGACACGTTATATCTGGTCATGATAACCTATTTTATGACCTATTTCATGCTCGTGGTTTTTGGGGGAAAGCGACTGTAATTATGTAGACATGTACAGCAGATTTAATGTTCTCAGCTTTTTGTGTATAGTTCACGTGTGCGCAGGGAAGTGCGTTGATGATAAAATCAGAATACGTGAATATAAGAGAAACGATGTGCGACGCTCGCGATGTAACATCACATAAAAAGAAAATGTGCACATACAAAAATTTTCGTAAACTTTGGGTGTACAACGTTACTCTTGCTGTAGGTTTGATGTGAGTTTCACGTGATAACGCATAAGTAAATTAAGGTGTTCAGAGGTTCAATTTGTCTCGGCTTCGAGCGTGTCCAACTTTCTTATTATTTATTACTGATGAAATGGTATCGGTGCTAATATACTGTGCCGACGATTTTATTCGATGTTATTATTACGCGCTGCACTTTTTGTTCGGTTCTTTGCACATGTTTTTTTCCGTTTTTAGTCAGTTTTTAGGCCGTTTATGAGAGACGGCCATGTGGAAGATAGGTCCGCGCCAATTTATTGTGTCTGTACCTAACATGTTTTACCGTCGTTAAATAAAGTTTTTACTTACTTACTTACTAGTATATAGCAATTTCTTTCAAATTGAAAGCTAAAGTATATTATTCGATGTAATTTAAATCTGTCTTAATAAATTCTTGATACAGTTCTATACTTGGGACCCGCAGCACCTTACCTATCCTTCCCGTCGCCCGTTCTATTCATGTGTTTGTCTTTGTCTGTTGTGTCTGTCGTTCTATTCGTTGTTGGTTCGGCATGAATCAACAGAAATAGGTCTTATCTTTTTTTTTTTTTATAATAAATATTTTAATGTAATATTTATCTTCGATTTGGTCACAACGGTAATCGAAAACAAGATGCAAACACGAGACTTGTTTTTATCAGACATTTATCTTATTGATCTTATAGACGAAGATATAACACAGATACATATGTTGATACATTGACACTGAATAATATACAGAACGAGTGAGTAGGCAAGCTCGTTCATGCAGATATAGGACAGGCTCCCTGTTAATGTTCCCGGATGTACAACACTCATTCATGTTTTTACACACACCACAACATGGAGGCTTTGCTAGAAACACGTCATTCGCAGCATGCGATCTTACGGGGATTCGATATTGGAATACGGATCCCTATTCCATATTTAAGACCCAACCATTTTAGGTTCCCCACGCAATGATCTTTCAAACTTTTAATTTTGCTTGCGTGCACACCGAGCAATGATGAAGTTACCTCTACCTATGGAGCCCCTTGTACACAGACAAGTGGTGCAGCGGAGAGCTGCATACACAGATTTAGGATGAATAATATGGAACGTGTCAAGCGAGTGAGAGAAAGAGAGCGAGAGAGAGAAAGAGAGAGAGAGCGAGAGAAATGGGAAAGAGAGAGAGAGAGAGAGAGAGAGAGAGAGAGAGAGAGAGAGAGAGAGAAAGAACGTCAATAAAAAATTACTCTGGTACGATACATACGAGCATGCCGACTCGACATTTTCGACACGCCGTAAAGAACAGACAAACACGACGTAACGGTACAACGACTACGCTATTGCAGAATTATATTCCTCTCCAGCAGAGAATTATTGCAGCGAAAAGAACCTTCTCCTAGGCATGCCATATGCATTGCCACCATTCACCAGACGAACAGTCGCCCCGCGCCCCTCACCACGCGCTACATCCTACGCAATAATTGTACCCAGTTTTATTTCTCATGCGCATATATGCATGTTCTATATGCACCTAGGGTGCACGCGCCGATTAAAATCATTCCATGTTTTTTTCCCCGGGCTATCGGGTTATCGAGCACTTGGTACACATACTGGTTCACTGCATAAAGCAGTCGATATCCTCGCTTGCAGGGTGTCTAGCCACTGGTGCATAAGCTGGGGGTCTTACTAAGCTGTGACGTATGTTGCCAAGTCCGCGTGCGTTAAGTTGCAGCGACTGCACGCGATATATTCACCGATAAATACAGTCTCAGCAATCCCCTGTTTAACTGCGAACGATCAAGACAACATGGATGCCGTGGGCAACATGGATGCCAGGAAGACAACATGGATGCCGTGGGCAACATGGATGCCGGGGAGACAACATGGATGCCGTGGGCAACATGGATGCCAGGAAGACAACATGGATGCCGTGGGCAACATGGATGCCGTGGGCAACATGGATGTCAAAGACAACATGGATGCCGGAGATAGCATGGATGCTGGCAGCGATCAAATCTAATATTTAACTTAGTAAGCGAAATAACCACTATTGACCTCAATGCGAAAAACCCAGCGCTACAAACCATCCCGACAGTAACTGATATGACGAATTGGTGCTGTGCATGAAAAACAAACATTTCGTACACAAATAAATGTGACCCGCTCCAGCAAAACCAGGATTAAGTAGGAAATCCTACAAATTGAGTTATGTGCATATCTGAATAGATCAATTAATTACCTTTAAAATGATATATAATATTTGGCTATATCTAAAGAATTGACCGATCTACAGCTATTTGAAGATCGGAAACCGACTTATTCCGGAATATGCAGCTTTTGAGATAAAGCGTTCCGGGTAAGGGGCCCAGTCGGGGATGAGCGGTCAGAGGCCTTTAAAAAATTCTCTTTTTTTTTAAATTAAAAATGACCATAATAATCTAGAGATATCTGAACCTATATATCTGGATTAAATATGCACTTAGGAACTTATTTTTGAAAAAATCTCATTTTTGTCCAGGTAGGCCATTTTCAGCATTGACATGTGTGCGTGTTCATTACTCAAAACAATGACTTGCGACTTAGTCCGTATTATGCTGGAGCGGGTCACAAATATGCAGATATTAATTCCCATCCCAAAAAAAACTCTAAATACACAAAATGCGAGTTGTAAACAAAAGTAAAATCAGCAAAGCGGATTGTCATAGGTCATGTGCTTTTACATATCAGAAATTTTCTCATTATGACATATTCAGTTAAAATAGAGAGATACATACGTTGGAAGAGTGCTAAGAATACCGTATTGACATCCACAGGACATCATTCTGCATATTCATATGCTTTTCACACCATCACGTTCCCCCAATTTTTTCGCAGCAACTATACCTGAATAAAATTCGACACGTTCGGTATTCGCAACGGCTAGGCTCCATCAACACAACAAGGCACATTCTACACGAGAGACGCTGCCGTGTGTCAACGCCACCTATAGCAAATCCCCGACACTTAATTTGGAAAAAAAGAAGCTAATGGCAAGTGCGTACGAGCGTAGAAGCATCAGCGTCTTGTTGAGCAAAGCGCCACGTACATAAGATCACCTCTCTGCAGGAGACAAAATAACAACTACTACCGTAACAGCAACGACGAAGAGACGTACGATTCCTTCTCATCAACTCGAGAGCGAGTTTTTGTGTTTTACACACATTCACACACGGATACGGATTTACAAGAGGTGCACGAGCGGCGCGCGACCCACCCCCCTTGCGCATCTCACTCCCCACGGCGGCCTCGACGCAGCGTCGAAACAAAACACCGAAGAACAGACGAAACAATATACAACAGTTAGTATAATCATCGACACATATCGAGAGCAAAAGAAGAAAACCGGATCCGAAAATCGTTCGGCATCGAAATCGGCCCGCGCAGTTTCCGCGCGCGTCGATCCCGAGAAACCGATCCATTCCCCTTGCTGAGCCCAAGAACTCGCGTCACAGCGGCGGCGTACGCTCGGCAGCTATTTTTATCCGACCACCGACCCCCCGTGCTGCTGACTCGCAGTGCGCACGAGCGGGAGACGCGGAAAGCAGGCGGCGGGCGATACATCGGCAGCAGCATCCCACGAGAGCGACATTCCAACACTGGCGTTACAGCCGTACATACGCACCACCCTTCCCGGTGCCCTCCACACTAACGCGGCTATCCTATAACCGAAGCTGTGAAACCTCATCCCTCCAATCCCGCACACGTGTGTTCGCGTGCCGTGTCACGTTACGCCCATATACACCCACCCTTCCGACTACCACTAACCCATCACCCAGCCTTCGTTCTCCCCTCGCCACCAACTCGGTTACCGTGTAGCCTGAACCGCAAAACATGCGCATCTGTCATTCTCGTGTGCGTGTGTTGACGGTGCCACTCGTTGCCACAGAGTTACTTGCTCTGTGATGCCATGACACTACACCTCATCTGCTACCTTACTACAAGCTACATTACGCCTGCTCTCCGACCCTCTACCCTGCGACGCCTGCTCTCCGACCCTCTACCCTGTGACGCCTGCTCTCCGGCCCTCTACCCTGCGACGCCTGCTCTCCGACACTCTACCCTGCGACGCCTGCTCTCCGGCTCTCTACCCTGCGGCAGCAGCGGCTACTTGCTCTGGGAGGCAATCTGCGCTTGCATCTTGGCGAGCATGTCCTGCATCTTGCGGAGCTCCACTTCCTTGTCCGCGAGAAGCTTGTCCTTCCCGCCCCCTGGTGTCGCCTTGCCCGCCTTCGCGAGCTTGTCCGCACGGAAGTTCTCGTAGTGCAGGTCGTGGGTCACCTCCTGCAGGTCCTGCATGTGTGTGCTGCAGCGAGGAGGAGAGGAGACCCTCATCAGCATCCCCGTTATCATCATCATCATCATCGTCAGCATCACCGTCATCATCATCATCATCGTCAGCATCCCCGTTAACATCATCATCGTCAGCATCACCGTTACCATCATCATCATCATCGTCAGCATCACCGTTATCATCATCATCATCAGCATCCCGTATCATCATCATCATCATCATCATCAGC
>NW_014578016.1:62027-62756 GCF_000485595.1 Priapulus caudatus | reverse complement strand
CGTCAGACCCACACATTTTGAGCGCTAGCTAAGGACATAATAAAAAGATCGTTTGTTTGCCTTCACCCGACCTACCCGCCAAAAAGGGGCCGACTCAAACATTTTTATTGACAAATTGTATCACTGTACATTATATAAATCTGTAGGCAATACATTATATGTACCAAGCAAAACAGACATTCAACAGAAAAGGTATCTCCACACAAGCACACCCGAGCATGTAGACATGCATGCTGAATTTGTAAAAAGACCCCCCTCAGAAAAAAAATTAAGCCTACCTACCTACCCAAACTTTTCAGCCTGGGTCGGGTGAGGGCAAACAAAGATTTTTTTAAATTGTGGCCTAATAGCTACATAACCAACAGATCAACCACCAACGCATGCCGATGGCTAGCAAACGGCGACTACACATGAAGTCTCTCAGCGGCGCTGCCGAGACATGGCTGGCTAACATGGCTGCGCGACGCATGCACGTACGCACCCGTGTCCGCTGGGACTGATGAAGTAGAAGCAGCAGTGCACGCGGTTGTCGAGGATGTGGCGTCGGTTGAGTCCGCTCTCGTCCTGCAGGTAGCGCTCGTACTGCTGGTCGATGTACTCGATGATCGGCTCAATGCTGCGAGACACAACGACAATACGTTATTATACAACTATTATCTAGCACGCGTAGAGCACATGCCATTAGTATTACTCAAATCTGCCTAACACCAGGATGGATAAACCAACTAC
>NW_014578016.1:56887-57882 GCF_000485595.1 Priapulus caudatus | reverse complement strand
AAGCGAAATCCCACGAAATTTCATCAATGGGGGAAGAAAATTTCGTGTGAAGGGGCGAAAAAAATGTTGAAGGAATATTTAGAGAGAGACAGATGTGTGGTACGGGCGCGTACAAATATTTAGACCACATCCGGCTGTCGCTTTCCCTGCTGCCAACAACATACTTCTAGAGTTAGTTCGAGAGAAGGGACGGAAACGAAGGGATTGAGGAGGGATGGGGAGGGGATGCAGAAGGGATGGAGAGGAATGGGAAGGAAGGGACGGAGGAGAAGATATTTAGAGGACGGAGGAAATGTGATGACGGAGGAAATGTGATTAAGAAGTGATAGAGGAGGAGGGATGGAGAAGAAATGCAGAAGGGGTGTAGTTAAAGAAGGCAAGAATGCTGTAAACATAAACACGTGGCCGACTGTTCACCCTTGCCTGGCATCTGCTGAGCATTATTCTCAAACTTCATCCTGCGCTGCCGCGCCCAGGAGCTAACGTTCTCACGGTGCACGACTTTCCTCGTTGATTCTCCCCTCTTGCCGTCGGTCCCTCTGCCCTGGTCTTTCTGCCATTAGTCCCTCTTCTCTTGGTCCCTCTGCCCTGGTCTTTCTGCCATTAGTCCCTCTTCTCTTGGTCCCTCTGCCCTGGTCTTTCTGCCCTTAGTCCCTCTTCTCTTGGTCCCTCTGCCCTGGTCTTTCTGCACTTAGTCCCTCTTCTCTTGGTCCCTCTGCCCTGGTCTTTCTGCACTTAGTCCCTCTTCTCTTGGTCCCTCTGCCCTGGTCTTTCTGCACTTAGTCCCTCTTCTCTTGGTCTTTCTGCCACGGTCCCTCTGCCCTGATCTTTCTGCCCTTAGTCCCTCTTCTCTTGGTCCCTCTGCCCTGGTCTTTCTGCCATTAGTCCCTCTTCTCTTGGTCCCTCTGCCCTTAGTCCCTCTTCTCTTGGTCTTTCTGCCACGGTCCCTCTGCCCTGATCTTTCTGCCCTTAGTCCCTCTTCTCTTGGTCCCTCT
>NW_014578016.1:54048-56522 GCF_000485595.1 Priapulus caudatus | reverse complement strand
ATAGGTGTCCATTTTAAACATGTGTCCCTTGTACAGAGGTATCAGCTAACAGTTTTGAATGTACATATAGAGGATATATATGTTTACTATTCTGGTACTACTTTTACCGATGATACCACTTTATATATAACGCATCACCACAGAAACCCCATCAGGACAATAAATAGTGAGAAGGTCTAGCCTCTTTAGTGAGCGTTCTATTTTGCAATTTAGAAATTTTTAAAAACCCATGGCGATAGACAGAAAACCTGGCAGAATTAATTCTGCTGTGAACGAATTATTCAAATAATTGTCCGTGGATTTGAATAGTTTGGTTCAAAGCTCGGTTGCTGCCTTAGGCACCACAATGGCATAGCATAGGGGTTCTTAACCATGGACCCCTTTGAGGTCCGTGGATGGGTTTCATGGGGGTCCGTGAACCACTTTGTATGCAAATTTTGGGTTTACGTGGCGCTTATGTGCATTTTTCTGGGGCGGGGTCCGTAGCTTTCACCAGATTCTCAAAGGCGTTCCTGATTCAAAAAAAGGTTAAGAACCACTGGCATAGAAGAAAGACAGATGGGCAAATTCAAAAACTCGGCACTTATGCACTTTGGGTCCATTATTTAGAATGAACGATTCAGTAATTCAGTAGGGCAATAAAATTACTAAAGTGGAGCAACATAAATACAATATGGTCTTCAAGTGACACAGACACAGGCACACACGAATACGTACACACAGTCACATAAACGCACGCGCACGCACGCACGCACGCACGCACGCACGCGCACACGCACACACACACACACACATGTATACACACACACACACACACGCACGCACGCGCGCACGCACACACGTGACGCCAGCCTATCCAAGACGGAGACCAACACACGACTAGCACGTGTACGCTGTAACAGGAAATCTCTGACCAGCCAGAAAAAAAACCAACAGCTGCTTACAAAGCCTCTGTTTAGTTTTCGAGTTTAGAGATGATCTGCTATTCGACGAGGTCAGAAGCTCACTCAGCACCAGCCCAGCGTGTGCACCCCTCCCCCTCCCGCCAACGCTCTCAGCACTGCAAACCTACCCGAGGCATCGGGTATGTGTCTCTCCGGATACAAGTCCGTCAGGAATAGACTGTTGATAAGGGTAGACTTTCCCAAGCCCGACTCGCCTGTAAAGAAGAGACCAGTGCAGGTTTTATACACAAATTAAACAGTGCACACACTAATTATCTTGCAAGCTCATTAAAATAGAAGCCACGCAGTGCAGATAATTACAAGCAAACTGGCCCAGTGTAAGAGGAGGCTTAGGAAATAAGTGGTCAAGAAAGAATCATGGAGTATACATGACGCATAATTTTGTCGCGCTGCAAGTGAAGTCGTACCCTAAATAGCTATAATAACTGTGCATATGCCAGAAGGAAATTCCCCTCTTATAATAACCTCAGCGCTGAACCAAATGTTTAGTGACTGTGTGAGGTATATAATATATACGTGGAATCAATATTATCCTTAGAAAAAAACGAAACCCACCCCCTATTGCGGATATAAACGCGTGCAATGCGATGATTCAATGAATCAGCGCCTTCGTCTGGCATGCCCCATCTGGGCCGTCTCACACCGCACCGCACGCTTAGTCTGCCCCTCCCCGTCCCCCTTCTCGCACCCATCGGTGGAACCGCGCACTGCGAGGGACCGTCTAGGGGGGCGGGTTGACAGGCCTGATTATGAACAGGGCAGGGTGGGGCGATCGTGTTACTCGGCGACGTCATCACACAGCGAAGATTCGACCGTGGAGGAAGCAGCAGGGAGCGACGGCAACACGCTGTACTGGCAGTACTGTCATGCATGTCACACACGCGCACGCACGCACGCACGCACGCACGCACACGCGCGCATAGGCAGACATTGATTTTGACCGGACAGGCGGCGCGTAGAATGTAGCAGATTCTCCATCGCTCCCTCGCTCCCACGCACGCAGAGACAGTATAACGAGCTGCGTGACTGTACCAGCAAGATGGATCATCCGGGATACACAGTAGGGGACATCCCCCGGGGACGTGTCTCTGTCAGTGGTTAGTCATGCCACACAATGCCCAATACCTTCGTCACTCTATATGTGTGTCTACAGCTCGGCGAGGGAGGCCGTGTTCAGAAACGGCGGGGGCGGCCGAGGAGGGGCGCATCAACCGATGAGTCACGATGCGCGGGGGATGTTAACTTGGCAGTGTGGTGTCGAACTGCTCTTGGAAGTCACCGCTGCCTCATTATAATGGATGAAGTTACTACAAACAACTCACGCGTTCGCACATATTACTAAATTCCTCCTAAAACCCTATTCAAAACCTCCATTACTAAAACCTCCCATAGGCGAAGTTGCTACAGACCACCCAACCGTTCCCACATACAACTGCAACCTGCCCTAATGTAACCCATCCCCTTTACCTAGACTAGTAGTTACCTCATCATTGACTCATACCCACATAC
>NW_014578016.1:48161-53015 GCF_000485595.1 Priapulus caudatus | reverse complement strand
CCTTCCTCCATGTTTAGACATCCCTCCCACTCGCTTACCTTCCTCCATGTTTAGACATCCCTCCCACTCGCTTACCTTCCCCATGTTTAGACATCCCTCCCACTCGCTTACCTTCCTCCATGTTTAGACATCCCTCCCACTCGCTTACCTTCCTCCATGTTTAGACATCCCTCCCACTCGCTTACCTTCCTCCATGTTTAGACATCCCTCCCACTCGCTTACCTTCCTGCTATCGTTTTAGACATCCTTATCCCATCGCCCTACCTTCTCTCCATGTTTGGAGCATCCCTCTCCTTCCTCCATGGCTTAGAATCTCCTCCCACTCGGCTTACGCTTCTGCTTCGATCTGGCTTCACTCGCGTCATCGTGAGCATGTCGCTTGCCGATTGCGGGCACGATGTTGACCCTCTGTGGTGAAGGCGCGTTCATGACTCAGGGTCCACGGCCTGAGACTTGCCGCCATCGAAGAACGAAGAGCAACGTCAGCGGAATGCAATGCGCGTCGGCAACGACGTCAAAAGAGCCGGGGAGAAGTCTTAAAGCACTTGCTTCCAAAATGATGTGATACCGCCCCGGGTGGCGTGTCGGTTAGTAAGGATGTGGGGATGATTTAGAGACGAGGGAGGGATGGCCAAAAATGCTTCTTCGGCCTCGGGGTCCATCTAATTAGGTATGGTTGGGCGGCCGCACAGACAGCTGCGATGGACAACTGCAATGCTAGAACTTAATAAGATAACTTAAATTGTAATTTTTTCGATAAAGCAATGCAAAAGCCGAAGCGGTCGAAATGCTAATAGGCCGTGCTGACCTTTATGGTAACCATGCTGTTGCATGCCTATCAATGGCTCGATTTAAGGGAGCGCATTTTAGGAGCACACGCTGACCATGATATGTTGACGTACTAGACCAGCGTCAGACCCACAGTTCTGAGTGCTAGCTAAGGCCCAGTAGATAAAATATGCGTTTTGTTTGCCCTCGACCCGACTACCCGCCAAAAAGGCCGGCCGACTCAACATTGTTATGAAAATTGTGTGCCTGGTAACACTTATATAATCTATAGGCAAATACATTATACCGTGTACCAAGCAAACAGAACATTCACAGTAAAAGGCTATCTGCACCAAGCACACCGAGCTGTAGACATGCATTGCTGAATTCTGGTAAAAGACCGCCCTCAGAAAAAACAATTAGCCTACCTACCTACCCAACTTTTCAGGCCTGGGTCCGGTCGTGCAGGGCAAACAAAGATTTTATTAATTGTGGCACTCTGCCTACATAACCAACAGATCAACCACCAACGCATGCCGATGGCTAGCAAACGGCGACTACACATGAAGTCTCTCAGCGGCGCTGCCGAGACGTGGCTGGCTAACGTGGCTGCGCGACGCACGCACGCACCCGTGTCCGCTGGGACTGATGAAGTAGAAGCAGCAGTGCACGCGGTTGTCGAGGATGTGGCGTCGGTTGAGTCCGCTCTCGTCCTGCAGGTAGCGCTCGTACTGCTGGTCGATGTACTCGATGATCGGCTCAATGCTGCGAGACACAACGACAATACGTTACCGAGGGCGACAGACGACGACAACGCTACGTCAGCGCGGGCAGCAGCAGACGACGACTCATGGGGCTGGGTGTGTCGTGCCAAGCGTCGGTGACAGAGCTCATGGATGGCTCGTGGGTGGGGTTAGGGTTTGAGTTAGGGTTGGGGTTGGGGTTTGGGTTTGGGTTTGGTTGGGGTTGCAGTTATGGTTGGGTTGTGTTAGGGTTGGGATTGGGGTTTGGGTTTGGTTAGGGTTTGGGTTAGGATTGGGGTTGGGGTTATGATAAATGTGTGGATTACAGATAAGGGAATTCATAAATGGGTGGGCCACAGATAGGGGGTTTATAGATAGGTGGTTCGCAGCAGAAATGGCTCACTTATAGAGGGGGTTCATAAATGACTATATCACAAATGGGTGCATTTGTAGCTGACTGCATACATAGATGCAAAGATAAGAAAAAGAACAGTGAAGAATATAGAAGATGGGGAGAGGAGAGTGAACAAAACACTCGAACTATTATCTAGCACGCGTAGAGCACATGCCATTAGTATTACTCAAATCTGCCTAACACCAGGCTGGATAAACCAACTACCATCAAAACATATGTCAGGATATTATTATTTTATCAATCATAGGATTTCACCCCACCAGATGGCAGCACACACGCAAACCTTGCCGTCCCATGACAGTTACTGACTCAGGGGGCTGATTCAGCAAGGGATCGAGGTTTTTGTGTGCTGCCTGGCTGTCACATCTGCTGATAGATCCCACAGACAGTGCTACTGTACTAACCCAAACATCATAGCTAGGCAGCACCAGTGGCAACAGCCGACTACCAAACCCTACCGAGTCGAATAGACAGATCCTGCCCAGCTTTAATTAGGAAGCATCCCGATACCTATTACGACAAGCGGCTAATGCGGGGAAGCATCCTAGTAAATCGCGTGATTACCAGTTCTGGCTGGTGATGGAGTCCGCGAAGCCGGGTGTGTCGACGACGGTGAGTCGTAGCTTGACCCCTCGCTCCTCTATCTCCACGGTGGAAGCCTCAATCTTGACCGTCTGCTCAATCTTCTCTGCAGGAGACGAGAAACGGAGAGAGAGAACTCAGTCAGTCTAGTAAGATGCAGTTCATGCTAGAACTACTCACATTAACATGGTCCTCAGTTTGATGAAGTCACAATGTTCCGGGTTTTCCACCTCCACGACGCCCCACGGATAGAGGCGCCCTCTAACCTTTTTACCTCTCACTTCCAACAGCTGCGTGGAGCCGACTACGGCAAACGGTACGGCCTCCTAGACGACGAAACACTCAAATTAGCACCAGATGCAGCCGAGTGATAACCGAGTACCACGTGCTGCCATCTTGTGACGAAATTCGTCAACTTGTTTCGCTTAGAGAGAAGTGCATGGAGCACACGCACAACTACGGATTACATCTTCATTCAAAACAACTATTCACATTACACTAATAATTATCAAATCTGATATCACAATGCCACTCTCACTAAAATCCAGTCTCACAATGCCTAAGCAATACTAAACGAGAAACTGCAGCGCATTAACACTGCTGCAGGATTGCATATTGATTAGAGAGTGATGTGAAATGAATTTCGTACTTTGAGCTGTTTGTTTTGTTCCTTGAAGTCTTCATCCTCATCTGCATCACAGTCTGGCATGCGGTAGATCTGGATCCCTGCCTCGTCAACTTGGTCCAAAATCTGAAATTGAAGCAGGGCTCAATGTTGGTATTGTCATAACAGACGCCATCACACCACACTCTCGGCTTTCTTATACTGCATTTCGATATCATACCAATCTGGGTGACATGCTCATGCACATTCCCCGGCGATACACCCCCCTTGCTCTATGCTTGAATATCAGCTTCACACCCCTCACTGATATAGTCCCCCTTCCTCTCTGCTGAAAAATCCCCTGGAGCATCCATTGGTGATACACCAACCTTGAATTTTAACTTGCCTTCACCCTTTTGAAAAGGTTTCAAGCCTTAGATAGGAACAAGCTACATGTGTTCGCGCCCTCGCCGCCTCTGCTTAGCCTGTGATGAATAATAAACAATTCAACTCGGCAGTCGTGCACTATGTACAGGATTCCTCATTGAACCTCGCAGCCCGTCGCAACACGTGTTACTCGATGCACGAGTTCGAGTAGTATTTTGATCGGGGCGGGTGAACGCACGACCCCTTCGCGACGACGACAGTCACACAGACACGCGGTTACGTACGACGTTCTGAGGGCGTTGAACCTTCAAACCTCTGCTGCTCAGTGTGGCCAGATGAGAAGACACTTACTCATGAAGCCAATGCTGGCTTTTCAAACTTATCGTAGGTGAGAATAGAGTCGCACACACGCACGCAAGCATCACGCGAAATTTTTATAAATTAATATGAGACTCTGTTGTATTGGTGGGGAAACGAGCAAGTCCAGGCCTGGCCCACTCGCAGCAGCGGTTCCATTATGCAGGCCCCGCTCTCGAATTTGCAACTTTTTCTCGCGAAGGAAATGCTTATTTTAGGCCTTGCCCTAATCCTTGAGAAAACACGGTAGCTAGTTTTGCATTAAGTGATGCAGCATGAAGCAGACTTTCAGAACTCAGCAGTGGGAGGGGGGGGTGAAGAACTCGCCCATGCAAAGCTTCAACCCCAAAGGATATGCAGCACTCTTACGTCGTAGGACATCGTAGTAACGTGTGCCAACCCCTGCACCCCCCCTTTCGTTACACCTCCTTCTTTCATCCCCCCTCTCCCTTTATTACCCCACCCCCACCCCACTATCACAGACAATCGTGATCTAAAAATCTTCCCTAGACACATACCAACGCCACTGCAGTTTGTACGGCTTCCCCGCTGGCCACTAGTTAAACTGAATGCTGCTAAGACGCAGACCTAGGTCGTCAATAATCGGCATCAAGACCAGCCGCAGCCGCAGGGCTGTTTCCAGTTTAGCTAATAGCGTCTGGCATCGTGAGTGGGGTGTCCACGGACGCCAGGCCTCGCGACCACTCCATCGCTCACAGCTGCGCAGACGAAAACCCCTCGTTAGGAGGGCGAGCCACCACCCGAGCGATTTCCTATTCGTAGTGGCAGACAGCCGAACCTACTGACGAATGCTTTACAGACATTAGCTGGGTAGGACGACAGTAGGTAGGTAGGTGTGCAGGCAGGCAGACGAGGAAGGGGGGGGGGGCAAGCAGGTAAGTAGGTAGGTAGGTACGTGGTTATAGGTAGGTAGGTAGGTAGGTAGGTAGGTAGGTAGATAGGTAGATAGGTAGGTAGGTAGGTAGGTAGGTAGGTAG
>NW_014578016.1:46642-47494 GCF_000485595.1 Priapulus caudatus | reverse complement strand
GTGAGCCGAGTGACTTACCTACGACCTTAAGGAGTGACTTACCTACGACCTTAAGGAGTGACTTACCTACGACCTTAAGGAGTGACTTACCTACGACCTTAAGGAGTGACTTATCTACGACCTTAAGGAGTGAGCCGAGTGACTTACCTACGACCTTAAGGAGTGACTTACGTACGACCTTAAGGAGTGAATTACCTACGACCTTAAGGAGTGACTTACGTACGACCTTAAGGAGTGACTTACCTACGACCATCAATGTGAACTCAAAGCCGCGCTTCACAGACTTTCTGTGCACCTGATTCGGCAGGTTGGCGAAGCCGACATATCCCGGAGTCTCCGGGTTCACAAACTGCAAAAAAAAACAATAGAACGTCACTGATGAAGACATGACAAAGAAAGACTCCTTCCCCCGGGAGAACGCACTTGCGGGCACACCTTGGGAGATGGAGGTAGAGGGAAAGGAATTATTATGCACGTATTATGTGTGCATTCAGTATGATTAATTATGATATATAATCAATTTATATGCAAATTGAGATTTGATTATTTTCCTCTCTCACAAAGTAGGGCTTCATCATCTAGAATGGCTACTGCAGGAGACCTGGAATGACTCCCACACTGTAGAGATTTCATATGTTGACGTCAGAAAACCTGGAATCTCCTTAGTTGCACACAATGCTCCGAAATTTCATTAGGAAAAGACCATTGCAGCCCATAATAGCCACTCACGTCTTACACAGCTGCATGACTGCACCCAAGTTAAAGTGATTACGTCACCGTAAATAGTAAAAATAAAACAAATATTTCCACTTTTTCACAAAATATAAGTGATTCTGTTCACATTTTATGGTT
>NW_014578016.1:41810-45162 GCF_000485595.1 Priapulus caudatus | reverse complement strand
AGAGCGAGAGAGAGAGACGAAGAGAGCGAGAGAGAGAGAGACGAGAGAGAGAGAGGAGAGAGAGAAGACAAAGAAAAAAAAGAGAAACAAGAAGAGAAAGAGAGAGGGGACTTCGGCACGAGCGAAGAGATAGAGGAGTTAGGTGTCAAGCACGTATGCACTGAGAGAGGGAAGGGACGGCACGAGGAAGGAGCTGAAGTCCGTGGAAAGGAAAAGATACGGGTGATGTGTGAGAGGGAGAGCGACAAAATGAGTGTGAGGAGCGAATGGAGAGAGCCAAAAAGTAGCATTCAGTGAGTGAGAGAGGGGTGGAGGCGAGAGAGGGGAGAGAGAGAGATGAGAGAGAGAGAGAGAGAGAGAGCGAGAGAGTAGAGACACAGGGGGTGGCGGCAGAGAGATAGGGGGAGGAGCCCAGTCGATGCTCAAAAGTTGGCGCTAGCTTCCTCGTGGGCCGTGCCGAAACAGCGCTGTGTTATTCACATCACACTGCCATCGGATAGTTCACTAGCTAATAACTACATTTCCGACTTATATTACAAGCTAGGGGGCAAAACTTTTCATCGGCCGCTGGAATGTGGAAGTGAAAATCCACTGCAGTCAGAATTTCTCACTGCCGGCGGCCAGAGATGTACGCCCTGACACATGACTTGTCTCTTCAGTGCTCCTCCTACCCGCATAATTTAGACAGACCGTGAAACGCACGGCCGTGAATGTTCTCAAAAGAACAATTTAGTTCGCACGAGGTTTTCGCAGATAATGTGGCGATAGCTTGGCAGTCAACGGGGCAGAATAGTACTAGTAGCTACATCTGCTCTCTGTTAAGTCCCGAGTAGCTCACCGAATCCATCCTTCACAGCTGAAGATGACACGTTAGAACGTTAGACAATACGACACCAGATTCTACGGTACCTCTAACGAAACTAAACTAAAAGTCTAATTGCCAGCTTGTCATACTCGCCTAATGACTTACCCGACTAATCCGGAACCCCCGGACTAATTCCGAACTAATTCGGAACCAACTAACAAACTTACTCAACCACATACCAAACTAAACTATGCTTCGGCCAATAACTTACCCAACTTACTTACTAATTTATCTAACTATACATCAGCGTTTCTTTAGTTTTCAGTACTTCACTTTTGCTTAGAATCCCCATCATTATAGTTTGTTTACACTAAAACATAATACTGTAATATGGAACGATATTTACAAGCCTTTACTATTACAGTTTACGTTATGTTTGTATATCATTGAGAAGCAATTAACCGAGCCTTAATATTTGCTTTTTTTACAAATGAAATACATGAGCGCAATTGCGCAGCGTAACATTGGAAGCTACAGACCTATTACGCTGAAAGACTCAAATACAACGAACACATTTAGTGAGCACTGAGCAGCCGATATTGAGGTGACGCGCAGCAGCATCTGAAAACACTTTTCTGTCCCCTAAGCAAACAAACAAACAGGCGGGTAACAAGCCGATGAAATCAAGTGAAATGCAACCTCGCATCAGCGACTTCCCTTTCAAGCAGATGGCGCTGGTTAATTAACAGACGAACACCGGAGCTCGGTTGCTGTGCACACGCACACACGCGCACGCGGGCACGCACACACACACACACACAAACACGCAGCATGCACGCACGCACGCACACACACGCACGCACACACGCAGGCGCGCGGCATTGAGTTACAACACAAGCAGCTCATCCCACTGACGACTTCCTGCCTGGGTCATCCACGTGCACACGGCCACAACCACGTACGGACTCCCTTATATGCCGATCTAATCAATGTGCCACTGCCACTTCTAGCTAAACTCGATCATTGTCAATAATTATTATCGACCGAAAGACACCGAATGCAGACCAGATCGAGTCAGTCAACCAAGTGGCCACCACTCACGATAGGCCGCGGGCTCTAGTTTTAGGTTGTTAAACTCAGTCAAGTTAACTATGTGGCGCCGACGCCGTTTACTCACACGCGGCTGAACAGCAGAATGCTAGTCTGTCACTGCTAGCGCGTAAATAGCAGTTTTGTAGGAACGTGTGTTATTTCAGACGATCGATATCTGCAAACATTCGGTGGTAATCAACAGTAACTGAATCTTCTTCCCACACGTTAGCTTGTACACTTGTTACATGCATCGGGTTGGCTTGTACACTTGCTACGCGTACTTGCTTGTGCTTGCTAACCAGTTACTTGTGCTCAAGGGGTCGTTGTCGTAACAGGTACTACAGATATGTACCCGAGGTACATATATGTATACACAAAGTGTACCAGACTTGTACTACAGCAGTGTACCCTAACCCTAACACTAACCCTAACCCTAACTCATACCCTAACCCTAACTCTAACCCTAACCCTAACCCTAAACATAGCTCATATAAAAATATAAACATAATACTAAACAACCTAAAACTACCTCCTAATTATATAAAAATATAAACATAATACTAAACAACCTAAAACTACCTCGGGTACATATCTGTAGTACCTGTTACGACAACGACCCTTCGTGCGTTACTTGTAGCTGTTGTTCCTTGTACACTTGTTACACGTACGTCTAATCACTGGCTTGTATGTACATCATTGTATGTCATGTTATGTGTACATGTTGTCATTTGTACACTTGTTACCCGTACTTGTTGTTACCCGTAAACTTGTTACCATTTATCCCTTGCTACACAACGTAAAGGTGACGAAACAACGGCGTCGGTACACGCTACAATTTCGAGCCACCCTCTCGGTTCTCTCCCCCATACCACCAACATTAAAGTGTGTCATAGACGTTGTTCTAGGACAGTGCAACAAATTAGTGTAATTTTACACGACACAATCAACGTCGATTACAAACAATCAACAGAACCAACGGAAGAAAATTTATATATAACGTAAACACATTTATGCGCATTATTCCACTTATTATGCGCATGCGCGCGCGGGTAACGGCAGGTGAATCATAACCAACAATTGCTGCAGGTATGTGCCGCTCAACGTACACAGGTGTTGCCCGGCTAGTATGAAAGGAGAAGGCAGTGTAGTATGGTGACAATAGACATGACGGTTGGGGGAGAATGCTCTTACCAAGGTTAGTGCATTGCAGAGAAGCACAATGCATCAAGACAGCTGCATATATGAGTCATGCTCTACACAGATGCCAAACTAACAGCTATAATATATATATATATATATATATATATATACCTGCAGAAAAAATACGCGGACGCTTTGATAAACTAAATACGGTATTGTAACGTATTAAATCATATATGTAAATTAGTCCTGATATACTCATAACAGGGGCGGATCCAGGGCTGTTCGCTAGACAGTATTTTTCCAGATTTTAAG
>NW_014578016.1:30365-39577 GCF_000485595.1 Priapulus caudatus | reverse complement strand
TAACCGGAAGCCTTGCAGCTGCATCCCTCGAAGAGAAAGAGAAGCCACGCACCGCTTCCCTGGGAGAGAAAGGCAAGCCACCGCAGCTGCTTCCCTGGGAAGAGAAAGGAAGCACACGCACTGCTTCACCTGGCGAAGAGAAGGAAGCCACGCACTGCTTCCCTGGGCGGGAAGAGGAGAAGGAAGCCAGCCGCACCGCTTTCCCTGCTGGGCAAGAAGAAAGGAAGCGCCACGCACTGCTGTCCCTGGAATAGAGAATAGGCAACCACGGAAGCCATGGCACTCTTCCTGGGGCAGAAAAGGAAGTCCACGCACTGCTTCCCTAGGGAAGAGAAAGGAACCAGGAAGCCTTGCACTGCTTCCCTGGGAAAGAGAAAGGAAGCCACGCACTGCTTCCTGTGGGCAAAGAGAAAGGAAGCCTTGCAATACTTCCCTGTGGGAGAGAAAGGAAGCCTTGCACTACTTCCCTGGGGAGAGAAAGGATAGCTGCTGCGAGCGTTCATGCTGGAGCAAGAAGGAAGCCGCACTGTACCCTGCGAAGAGAAAGGAAAGCCTTTGTACACTTCCCTACGGCTGAGAGAAAGGAACCAGGGCAAGCCTTGCCTGCCTTCCCTGGAAAGAGAAAGATAGTCACGCACCTGCTTCCCTGGGGAAGAGAAAGGAAGCCACGCACTGCTTCCCTGGGGAAGAGAAAGGAAGCCACGCACTGCTTCCCTGGGGAAGAGAAAGGAAGCCTTGCACTGCTTCCCTGGGGAAGAGAAAGGAAGCCTTGCACTACTTCCCTGGGGAAGAGAAAGGAAGCTGCTGCGAGCGTCACGTCACCTTGTAGGACACGGCGGGGTTCGATAGATCCTCGTCGGAGTTCGAGCAGTGTGAGCCGGTCAGGGAGGAGCCGGTGCTCTCGTAACCATTCCTGTTGTAAGGCATTGCTGCTGCTGCTGCTGCTAAGACTGTGACTGCTGTTACTGCTACGGCTACTGCTACTACTGCTGCTGGTGGTGCTGTTGTTGTTGTTGTTGTTGTTGTTGTTGTTGTTGTTGTTGTTGCTGCTGCTGCTGCTATTACTACTGCTGCAGTTGTTTCTACTGCCCTTGCTGCAGCTGCCTCTTCTTAGGAAGCACAGTACGTTGCACTTGCAGTTGACTTACGTACGTCAGTTAAGCTGTAACTCTTTACGCACGCCAACTCACGCGCCCTCGTTGCGTAGTATCAAGCTGTAGGGCGATCACGTGCTAACACACGTGTGTGTACAACGACACGAACTGAACGCGAAATCCAACTTGAAGATCGACCGCCTGGCCTCCTCCTTCTGTGCAGCAAACAACGACACTAACACACGCACGCACGCACGCCCACCGGCACGAACGGCAGCTGCTACGGAGCTGGGAGGATGACGACGTTGATGCGGGAAAACTGTCCGAGGAAGCACAAATGGCTTCCCTAGCAACAGCAGCACCCTCTTCCTGTCACCGGGGATGCTGCTCCTTTCGTCGTCACTGCCGCAGCCTACGTCCCGCAAATCTCTCCGTATTCAGTTTGCGCACGGATCAATCAATAGCACGAATACATAATTCACGGGATTACGGCACAGCAGGAGCGAGTGCGAGCGGCGGAGACCACAGAAGTCACCGGATTAAAGTGCACGCACGCACGCACGCACGCATGTACGTGTTGGGGGAAGAGACCCACGTTAGCGCTGGCTCGGGTACACACGCGCGCGTACGCACACACACATATGCAGGCCACAGCGTGCGGCTGTCTGTATTTACGTGGTTGTCTGCCACGCCTACGGGCGAACAGCAGGCCCGCCTAGCTGCCGGGCTGCACAGTCAGTCACACACACATACTACACACACACACACACGCACAGACGGGGCTGCGCCTCGCTACCACCACTACCCAACCACGCGCACACGCACACACACGGCTTTCTGTGTGACTCTCTCTGTCTCTCGCTGGCGCGGTAACCTATTACGGGCGACCTCACTGCAGGCTGCACTGTCGCCGACCCCGTCAGCGTCTCCGCTATACAGCCGACTATACTCGCGCACTTTACTTGCTTGCCTATACTCCGTCCGTCGTAACCGGCGATCCGAGAATTCGAACAACGATTCGAACAAACCGCTGGATTTCACTTCGAGAAATTCCACACAGCACGGAATCGGGTGGCGGCAATCGTGAATGCGGTGTCGATATAGCAAGCACACGCCGTGAACACCGACCGCCACAGCAGCCAAACTGCTGGAGGCAAGCACACGCACAGGTTCTCTCGCGGCGCCACGCTCACACCCGCCTCTCTGCCGACGAACTACGATGCTTTAGACGGCAGCGACGCGTTCTCACGTATCACCTGTTATATAATCAGGAGTCAATCATATGTTGATAGACTCCTGATATAATTACGTCTGTTGTGTACGGCTCTCGTACACGCACCCTACGTTAATTTTTAACGCCCTCGGGCGCCTTACTCCTCGACGATGAATCACGCAAGTAAGGCGGAGCCTTCGCGAGCTCCTCTCTCTCTCTCTCTCTCTCTCTCTCTCTCTCTCTCTCTCTCTCTCTCTCTCTCTCTCTCTCTCTCTCTCTCTCTCTCTCTCTCTCATTTTTCGCTCCTTTCTCTCTCTCTCTCTCTCTCGCTCTTCTCTTCTCTCTCTCTCTCTGCCTCTCTCTCTCTCTCCTACTCTTCTCTCTCTCTCTCTCCTTCTTCTCTCTCTTCACTCTTCTCTCTCTCTCTCTCTCTCTCTTCTTCTTTCCTCTCGGCTCTCTCTCTCTTGCTTCTCTCTCCCCCTCTCTCTCTTCCTCTCGAGGCGGGGTCGACACACGCACACACTCGCTCTCCTGCCTAGCACTCCTACCTAGCCTGCCGTGCCACTGCCCACTTCTAGCTCAAACCTCGATCAATTGTCAATAATTTGTATCGACGAAAGACACGGCGAATTGGCACGACCATGATCGAGTCAGTCAACCAAGTGGCCACACTCACGATTAGGCGGCTGGGCTTCTACGTTTAGGTTGTTAACTCAGTCAAGCTTAACTATGGGCGCCCACGCCGTTTACTCACACAGCGGCTGAACAGTCGAATGCTAGTCTGTGCACTGCTAGCGCGTAAATAGCCACTGTTTTCGTAGGAACGTGTGCTATTTCAGACGCATCGATTATATGGCAAACATTCCCGGGTGCGTAAATCACAGTAACTGAATCTATTCTTCCCACACGTTGAGCTTCTGTACACTTAGTTACATGCATCGCAGTTCGGGCTTTACACTTCTAAGCGTGTACTTGCTTGTGCTTGCTATAAACCAGTCTACTTGTAGCTGATTGTGCCTCGTACACTTGTTAGCAGCTACGTCTAATCAATGGCTCTGTATGTACATCATCTATGTCGATGTTATGTGTACATGTTCTTTTTGTACACAATTGATTTACCCGTGACTTGTTGTTACCCGTAAAACTTGTTACCCAATTTATCCCTTGCTACACAACGTTAAAGCCGTGACGAAACAACGGCGTCGCGTACACGCTACAATTTCGAGCCAGTCTTCCTTCTCGGCGTTCTCGCCCCCATTACCACCAACATTAAAGTGTGTCATAGACGTTATTCTTAGGACAGTGCAACAAATTAGTGACTATTTTACACGACACAATCAACGTCGCGTTACAAACAATCAACAGAACCAACGGAGCGGAAAATCTTATATATAACGTAAACACATTTTAACTGTCCCGTGTATATACGGTGCACGACTGCGCCTATTCGCGCGCGGTGGTAACGGCAGGTGAATCATAATCCAACAATTGCGTGCCAGGTATGTGCCGCTCAACGTACACAGCGTGTTTTGCCGGCTAGTACTGGAAGGAATAGCCAAGTGTAGTATATGGTTGACATAATAGACATGACGGTTGTCAGGGGAGAATGCCCTTTACCAAGGTTACGTTGCATGCAGAGAAGACAAGTGCATCAAGAAAGCTGCATATATGAGTCATGCTCTACAACAGATGCCAAACTAACAGCTATAATATATAATTAATATTATATATCATAATCATACGTTATATAAAGAGGCTGATGCCCGTTTTTGTTGTCTGGTCTGTCTGGTCTGTCTGTCTGATCTTCTCCCTCCAGCGTAAGAGTTCACCCCCAACACCATTATATATCTTAATCAGCAATACATGCGTAATAAGTACTAAGATAGGTATGGACCACTTTTAGACCGCAAAAAAAAATAAAACCAATACTAAAAAATACCAAGAATGTCAAATTTTAATAAATGTCCGCGGCTCTTCGCGTGGCGCTATATACCCACCTACTGCCAGTCTCGCGAATTTTCGCCAGTGTAGTTTTTGTACGCTGTGTTGTCAAATTAACCAGCAACAATAACAATACCTGAATTATTAGCTATCGAAGGAGCACACCCCTCATTAAGGTTAAAATCCGATAAAGCTTACACAGCAATCCTAGCTGCTTATTTTTTCCCGCAACCACTCAGTGTTTGTCGCTCTACTTTAGCACAGAAGTTAGCCTCTCAGCAAGTATCAGCTCGCCACGACCATTTTATTGTCTTTAGGCATTCGAAGGGCATAGAGAACGATGCGGATAGCAGAACAGGGTCCCATAAAAACCAATGTATTTATTCACTAATATAAATATAATATGCTATATCAATATAAGGTTAGGGTTAGAATGTAGAGTTGGGTTAGGGTTAGGCACATTGGTTTTATTGGCGACCATGTTCATCTATCCTTGGGCCCCATTTTAGGCCAAAAGCGGCGGACGTCTGTTTTTCTGTGCGCCTGTGTCAGTCCTTCTATCTTCTCTCTCCCCCCTAACAGGTCACCCCCAACACCATATATATTTTCAATCGCATACATGCGTCTTACAACAGAGGAATTGCTGCGACCTGTCATTGCAGATCTCCATGATCAAAATACAATTCGTTCAGTTCTCGTTGTCACCGGTCATAGCCGGGTGCTCTATGTGAGTATTATGATATTAATCAGTAATTATACTAATAATACTAATAAATATGTAATTATCAATATAATAATTCTTAATATCAAATATATTATATTATTATATAATTAGTATAATTACTATAGTATTCATTGTCATACTTAATAGTACTATCAGGCTATATATGTAGACTTAAGATTATAAGGCTGACAAGCATGTCACATGATGTGTCGTATAATTAGCTAGATCCGCACCTGTCATTGCCAGATTGCATAGATCACAATACAATTGGTGAGGTTTTCGGTTTCACCGCGTCCATAGCCGGTGGACCTATGAGGTAATTATATATTATAGTAATTATTAATAGCTGTAATTATAAGTACAGTACTACGAGGATAGTAAGTAGACTAACGATGTTAAGGCTAGACACCACCTCCCACATGCATGGTGGTCTATAATAGCCTATAAATTTCTAACATGCTAAACTTGAATCCTTCGCTCCATATATATATTAAGTACACGTTCTACCCGGTCATAGCATAATAGCGCGTAAGTCGCCGGGTTTTTATTGATTCAATCAACAGTCGGGTAGCAAAATTCCTCTGTTTAGACGCATGTATCTGCATGACGCGACAACCATTTTAGGCCAAAAAACGAATTAGCATCGCCAGGGGGCATTGCCAGGGGGTCACCCGTGAGCCTATATTCTCAATCAGCATGGACGTGACGAGTATTTTAGCGCAAAAATAATATTGCACAAAAAAGCCAAAATAACGGCAAAACAAGTGCCGCCATAGCGACAGCGTTCATTCTAACGTTCTACAGCGGTGACTCTGTGGTGGAGTGGTGGAATTCTAGTAAACCTGCTTAGCTCCCAAATGTGTTCACATACACGCCGAAAAGTGGAATGCACAGAGATGGTATCAGGAACCTTCTCAAAAGAATGTTCGTTGGGATCGTTATGAAAGTTGCCACGAGATGGCGTGTACGCTTTAAGTGTCTTCAGATTAAAGATGGAAGCTCCCATCATTCGTAGTAGCAACAACTATTTGCAAGACAGAATCTAGGTAAGCACTCATCCATTTACCTACGCAAGCCTACAGCGCTTCAATATACAATAGAGAGCTGCCACCTGTAACCAATTTAATGCAGGCAAAAACTGCCCCAACACATGCACAGCCACTGGGCAGTGGCATACGGTGACATGTAACAACTGACATACAAGAAACATTAGAAATTATACGATTTAAGGAATATACACCTTCTTTAACCAAATTTAGCTTTTGAAATTTCACTGTGACCTTGTAGCCTCATACATCCAGGCATGTATAAGTCTACTAGCAAACCCGGCAGTCAAATTCTTCTTAACAGACAGTCAACAAATCCATGTTTAACCCTCCTCTTGAGGTAGGGGGAGGGGAGCGGTAGGGGGAGGGGGTGGGCAGGTGGGTGGGGGAGGGCGGTGGGGGGTTAGGGGTTGGAGGGGAGGGGGGAGGCGGGCTCTAAATAGCCAAAAGCACGTTTCACTCCTTGGTTAACAGTCAACAAATCCATGTTTAACCCTCCTCTTGAGGGTCAAAAAGTTATCGACACTTTACTCTTCGCAAGTCAGCAGACCAGGACATTTCATGTCCCTTCAATAAAGCCATAAAATGCCTAGTCACCGCTGAAACAAAAAAAGTTTCGTTTTCAGATCGCTCCGTCAGACCATCTGTCCTCAGAAAATGTTCTAAAATTCTGCCTGGCCCCACTGGACTTTGAACCTGTCGATCTCACATTTTCGCCACAGCTGATCGCTTTTCCACCATGATGCTATCAGCCGGACTGATCACCAGAGCTAGGGTCGGAGCCGTTTAGATTTGCGTGCCGCAATTATGACATTTCCTCCCTATACCTTAAGTTAGGAGTGAATGTTCCGCCCTTCTTTTTACACCTCTATTTGACCTTTGACTTGACCCCCAGCTTCAACATCCCAACTCCGTTTTTGGAGCAAGTCCCCCCCCGAGTGTCGCCGGAACTATCGTGACCGTACGGCGCAGCGCGTTAAGATTTGGTGCCCAACCGTTGACGCACGGACGGACGCCACGGACGCTACGGACGCCACGGACGTACGGACGATCAGCCGATTCTACAAGCTGCATCTGACTATGTCAGATGAGCTAAAAACAAACAACACATTTCCCTCAAAAAAACGTATAGCGCCGCACACAAAAGTTAACAATCACAGCAAGTTCCCGTAGCGCCTCCACTATAGTATACACTGCAGCAGAAAAGTCAAAGACACGAATCCGTAGCGCAGCAGAAAGGTAAATAGCAATCGCTATCGCGCGCCCAGACTATAGTCAGGGCCTAAAATCAGCGCAGATCGCATGGAAATCGCAAAACGCAAGCAATAGAGAAAACGCATGAAATAGCAGAAAGGGCAGTAACCCCCAAAAAAATCCCGCGGAATCGCCGGGTATACGCCAGGCTAGTAACTATATATATATGATATATATATATATATACTATAATATATATATAACCTGCAGAAAAATACGCTGACGCTTTGATAAATTAAATACCGGGTACTTGTAACGTTATAAATCATATGATGTAAATTTAGTCGCTGATATTACTCATAACATCGCATGGGCGGATCAGCCGGCTGAACGCTAGACAGTATTTTTACCAGATTTTAGGGCACATCCCAAAAAGCGGCCCACACCACCACGAACGTGAGGCCGCCGTTAGGCGTGGAAGCACATGGCGGGGGCGGTCTGGGGCCCCCCCAGGAAATTTCAAAATTTCAAGTGGTACCTGGGCACAAAACATGAGCGACCATTTTGAGCACACATTTAGTCAAGCTAGCAATAGCTAAACCATATGGAATTTGTTTTTCTGCTTCATTTTGCCTGCCGCTTTGCAACACAATTAATGCAGAATGACTACAAAGCCACATGCATTCCCTTCTCTTTCAGTATCATTCAAACGCCTGAGTTTTGTTACATGCTAAAATTTTGATTTCTTCAAGTCCTTGTCACATGGAATCAGAAAGAAAACAAAACAAGATAAAGAATATAGCCAAAATTCCATCAAATTGTTTCTCTGTATTTTTAGCCGCAAAATTTTGAAGGGCACTTTGAAATTGAGACATCGATTTGTCCCAATACCGCGCAAAATACGGTTTGAATCCGCCCCCTGCATAAAGATTTTAACTATGGAAATGAGTTTTTTAGGATTATGAATAATAATTGATGATCTAGACAGACGTTAAATCTCTATTAACATCATTAACATAAGCATCTCATAACATTGCTGAGGGTTTATAAACGGTCACCGAGCAAGATTCACATGTCAAAAACATCTAGTCAGAATGGAATTTGGACTATCGCTCAGACACGTTCTACCACAACATTACACAGATCTACGCGTGTGCATGAACGTTTATTTGTACAGAACAGAGATCCGGCCAATACACCCGTGCATGCGCTGAGCAAACAATATCTTCACTTCCTACAACTGTATAAACTGTAGAAAAAGTCGGTTGAGTTTGTGGGTCGGGCCGTCGTTATAATCATTATCATCAACGCGAGCAACGTTGTTACGCGTGGCTGCTTTGCAATTAAGTTCCAACTATGCCATGAGAACGAACATTCGTGCATACAAATGCATACACACAGTCACACAGCATACACGCGCGCACGCACACACACGCGCGCGACACACACGCACCGCACACACACACACACACGCGCACGCACGCGCACGCACGCGCTACGCGACGGCGCACACAGACAGGTCACCCGCACGCAACACACACACACACAACGCCACGCACGCACGCTCACGCACGCCCACCGCACGCACGCACAGCACACACACAACACAGCTAACACCACACACACACGCCGCGCACAACACACGCGCGCACAGCACTCACACAGCTCGCGCGCGCGACCACACAGGCAGCCCACACGCCACGCACGCACGCACTACCGCAGCGCACGCCACGCACACAACACACACACACACGCTAACGCACACAGCACAGTCACCCACACGCACGCACGCACAGCCACGCACGCACGCCAACACACACAGTCACACGCACCACACACACACACACACGGCACGCACACAGCTCACACGCACACACCACGCACGCACGCACGCACGCACGCACGGCCAGCGCCACGCACGCACGCACCGTAGTCAACACGCCGACGCACGCACGACACACTACAGGTGGCTATATACATGCGCATGCACGCCACCGCGT
>NW_014578016.1:20496-30340 GCF_000485595.1 Priapulus caudatus | reverse complement strand
GGTGTTGAGCAGCGGAGAGGACAAAAGCAGTCGTGAGAGCGACTGGGAGCAGCAAAAAAGTACCATACAGTGAGTGAGAGAGGGTGGAGCGGCCAGAGAGAGAGGGAGAGAGCGAGAGAATAGGAGAGAGTGGAAGACAGAGAGAGAAGAGAGAGCAGAGAGAGGAGAGTAGAGACACAGGGCAGGGGGCGCAGAAGATAGGTCGCAGGCCCAGTCGATGCTCAAAAAAGGTGCGCGCTAGCTTCCTCGTGGCGCGCGTGCCGAAACAGCGCCCGTGTTATTCACGTCGACACACCAGGTTCGGGACAGTTCACTATGGCTATCAACTACATTTCCGACTTATATTACACAGCTAGGGGGCGAAACTTTTATCGGCCGCGTGGGAAGGTGGAACGTGAGAAATTCCACTGCAGTCAGAATTTCTCACTGCCGCGGCCAGAGAATGTGCGCCTTGACACGATGACTTGATCTGCTTCAAGTGCCCTGCCTACCCGGCGAGGAGATGTGAGCACAGGAGCCTGAGAAACGCACGGCCGTGAGTTCAAAAGAACAATTTAGGTTCACACGAGTTTTCTGCATAGTGAGAGCGGGCGGGGGAGGGGTAGTTGTGGGTGCCAGTCCAAGGACGGGGGCGCGGGCCAGAATGAATGGTTTAGTACTCAGTAGCTACATCGGCTCTCTGTTAAGCTCACGAGTAGCTCACGCGAATCCATACCTTCACAGCTGAAGATGACACGTTGATGAACGTAGACGACTACGGACACCAGATTCTACACTGCTAAGCGAAACGAGAAACTAGAAATGTCTAGTATCCAGGGCTTGTCATACTCGGCCTAATGACTTACACCGACTAGATCCGGAACCCCCGCCGACAAATCCGAACTATCGGAACCAACTAAACAAAGTTAAGCTCGAAGCCAGCATACCAAAACTAAACTATGGCTTCGGCGGCAGATAACTTACCCAACTTACTTACTAGAGGTTTACTAACTGAGACATCAGCGTTTCTTTATTTTCATTACTTACACGTTGTGCTATAGAATTCCCATCATTATGTAGTTTGGGTACACTAAAAACATAATACTGCTAATATGAGAACGATGTCATACAAAGCTACCTGTTCGGTTTACGCGGATGTTGTATGAGTGCGATGGGAGAAGCAATTGGAAGCGAGAGAGCAGTATAAAGAAGCCGTCTTATTATGTGCTCGTGATGGAAGCCTACAGACCATACGCTGAAAGACTCAAATTAACAACGAACACATTTAGTGAAGGCACTGAGGCAGCCGATATTGAGGTGGACGCGCAGCAGCATACTGAAAACAGCTTTTCTGTTCCCCTAAGCAAAGCAAACAAAACAGGCGGTCAACAAGCCGATGAATCAAGGTGAAATCAAACCTCGCGATCAGCGACTTCCCTGTTCAAGCACGATGCGCGCTTGGTAAGTTAACAGACGAAACACCGGGAGCGGCGCGTTGCTTGCACACGCACACACCGCACGCGCGGCACGACACACACACCACGCCACACAAACACGCCAGCAGGCACGCACCGCACGCACACACACGCACGCACACACGCAGGCGCGCGGCATTGGTTACAACACAAAGCCAGCCTCATCCCGCACTGGACGACTTCCTGCCTGGTCACTCACCCGTGCACACGGCCACAACCACGTACGGACTCCCTTATATGCCGATCTAATCAAGAGCTAATAATACATATATATAATGTACTAATTAGCTCTTGATCAAATCTATCAATTTAGAGTATTATCAAGAGTGAATAAAACAAACAAAAACGGAAAAAAAACTCGTTGTACTACGTGATATATAGTCATCTCCCTCGCGACGAGCATGAGCTTAAGCCTTAAAAAGCCCTTAAAGTGATTACGTCACCGTAAATAGTAAAAATTAAAAAAATATTTCCACTTTTTCACGAAATATAATTAAAAAGTAATTCTGTTCACTTTTTATGGTTAAATTGCTGCATTATACTTCTTATTTTACTATATTGTTCGATACACATACACTCGTGACTCATACGTAGCCCATAGCAAGCAATTAATGTCAAGAACACAATATCAAATCGCTAAGGTTTTTTGGATTTTTAACTAGTTGAGAAACAATCTTATCAGGTAAGAAATTGAAGATACATTTAGTGCCGTTAGTTCTTACTTTTAATGTAAAAAAATGGCAACAAGATTTTTACAAATTTTACCATAGAAAATTCGTGACGTAGTCAATTTAGATACTGCCTAGCCGGCAAAAGAGCAGCGGTACCAGCATACACCGTTTAAGCGTTAAAACATCACTCACAAGCGGCAACCCGAAACCTCTCCCATACTGCTCGAACACCTCCGCCGACGACGCGAGTGAATGTCGGCAGGTACACGGAAGCGGCGAGTGGGACAATAAGATCGCCAATAAACACTCGCATTCTCTCATTCACAGTCTTCTTGTACAGAATTGTAGTACATTCTTACAGAATGTACCTGTGCTACTTATACTTACTACCTCGCCCAGACTGCGAGATAAATAAATTATCAATAGATTATCTTGCATTCACACACGATCGATTTATGATAGTTTCCTGAAAGAAGTGTGCAACAGGCATATCCTTTACAATGTTGCACGGATCCATGGGAGGTCAATCATCAAGCATCAGCGTCAATGCTACCATGTAAGCCAGTGGTTCTTAACCTTTTTTGAGTCATGGACCCCTTTGAGAATCTGGGTGAAAGCTATGGACCCTTCCCCAGAAAAATGCATTTAAGCACATAAACACAACATTTTGCATAAAATGGGGCTCGCGGACCGCCTGAAGCCCATCCACAGACCCCAAAGGGGTCTGTGGACCGAAGGTTAAGTACCCCTGATGTAAGCGATCACTGTGCAAAAGCACGAAAGCTTGGGCTGCAAGGCCGATAAATCATAATAATAAAGTCTCGCGTTGTTACTGCAGCCCAGCGGCTGACCAGTGGCTAGGCAACTCAAATGCTAAACCCGGATCGAGATTCACGCTGCTTACCAGAGACATAGTCGGATTCGAGATTCGTTTCGCCGGAACTCCGTTCGTCTGGAAGATGAAGGCAGACGACCCGCTCACGTGTCCGGGTCGAACGCTCATTATAGGATGCTGCTGCTACTGTTGCTGCTACTGCAGCTACTACTGCTGATACTACTACTGTTGCTGCTGCTGTTGTTGCTGCTGCTGCTGCTGCTGCTGCTGCTGCTGCTGCTGCTGCAGCTACTACTGCTGCGAAGCGAGCGAAACCAGCTGATGATCACACAGCACGCGTTTGAGGAGATACCCGCGCGAATAAAAAAAAACTATCAATCTTAATCACTGGCCCTGTCAAAGAGCACACGGACACACACACACAGACAGGCACAGCGAGTGCTCACACGCGGACGCTCGCACGGGCGACGCACGGGAGAATGCGGTCGCGACAATTACTCGCCAATCAACGAAATGTCGGTAATCGGCGGGTTGTTCCCTCGTTCGCTCGCACACACGCACGCTAACGCAGTGCGCCGTGAAGCAGCGCAATAAACACAACCAGGAAGAGAGAGAGAGAGAGAGAGAGAGAGAGAGAGAGAGAGAGAGGCAGAGAGAGAGAGAGAGAGAGACGGCGGCGGCACACGCAGAACACCGGCTGACGAGGTTCAATGACTGACCCTGATCTCAGCCAAAGCAGAACAGGAATCCAGCGACATGGGCTAGTTTTTTTTCTCTGTCTCTCAGCTCTCTCTCTCTCTTCCTTTCTTGAGTGTACTATCTCTCTCTCTCTCTCTCTCTCGCTCTCTCTCACTGCCTGGTTGTCTGTGTGTCTGTCTGTCTTCTCGCTCTCTACCCCTCCATATTTCCTCTCTCTCACACACACACTCTCTGTACGTCTCTCTCGCTCTCTCTCTCTCTATCACCGCGTGTCTCCATCTCGACTGTCAATGATATCCGACATGGTTTAGAAATATAAGGAAGAATTTCCAGGCAGCTCAGGCTTGTGGCTATGAGAAAACGTATACACACGTTCCAAATAGATTCTCATCTAGTATTTCAAAAACTTTTACAATAAAACAAAGGGAAGGAGCCACGCAGGGCAATCTAACCTCAAAGTTAGGATGCAGTTGAGGCAGTACACAACGACCTGACTGAATATTTGTCATTATGTCATTTAATAAGCCCTATTATTTACTTCTGATAATAGTAAACAAAGCACGCGAAACAGTATATTTCAGCTGATAATCAGCCTATAGTCTGGTTCCAAAATACTACTTACGAAGTCAGTCTAAATATTGACAGTCTAGCCCGACCAGGCCACGAGACTAACGTCAATACACATCTTTTGATGTGTCACCGTTTCCCGAAGCTAGTGACAGACCCACGTTCTGCATTCTAATAAACTCGGGCACGCATGCGGCCCGGAGGCAACACAGTTCAACTTCATTCAGCGCCGCCGTTGACCTCCTATCACGTTTATTATGTCAAGATAGCCTTTGTTATCTCCTTGCCGCGAGCACACAGCCACCGCGTTATCTCACCGACTGAGAACAACAGCAAACAAACCTGTCGGCCATCTTCTTCACCCGCTTAACAACGAATAGCGCAGTCAGGGTTCCGCATATCTTAAAGACACCGTTAACTTTTAACTACCCAGAAAACCAACATTTGGTAACATCCAACCACGCGGGCTGGCACAGTCACTCTCGGGCAAACCGAACAGGGTTGGGAAAATGTCTATGTATATCCCAGTATAGTTTCATACCTAACACACCATCTATGCATTCACAAAACTTCTACAAAGAACCATCTGTTTTTCACCGATCACCTCAACCAAAGAACGAACCTTGTAGGAGTATGGTATTCCACAGGGAAGGCACCCGGCCTCCCCCAGAGCCATGACGATGCTGGAATCAGAACCACTCGACCCATGCCTGCAGTGATGAGCCATTCCTGCTCTTCCTCTTCACAGCTCCTCTCACCCACCTAGCTTTACACAATTCGACGAGTGATTCGACGACGCTTCGCTTGCACCACGCTCAACCTTTTCTCTTACACGTACAATTTTCCCATACGCAAACAACGAGGAAGCCAACCCTCATTCCGTCGGCCCTTCGGATTCACGTCCCGGGTTGCCGGCAAATCTCACCGCGAATCAGCGACACATCGTTATGGCTCCCAACGTGCAGCGAGGTATTCGTTCGCTTGACCAGCTGGCAGTTTTCCTCACCAACTACTCTCAGTTTGGCTTCATCATGCAATTGACCACGTCCACTAATGAGTCGACACGACACGGTGTCACATGCTCACTTCATCGCTCTACTCTCTATGCCGTGCCTACGTCTTCTACACCGACTAGAATTGAGAGAAAATGCTATTTTTTGGGCTTCACCACAACGGCAATACGTGGGTGATCCACATATGAAATAATTCGCAATACCACGCATCCATACACTGAACACCAACGACCTTTCACCAGGCGTACGTGGACAACAGTACAGAGACACCCGCCGCGAGATCACCCGCTGAAGCTACTACGCGTCATTCTATCTCTCCTAGTCCTACCCCCTTATCCATTCCCTACCCATCCCGACAGAAGACACGGAGTACACAGGACGACTCTGACCAGCGCAGGCTAGCCTTCTCTCATAGCAGATGTGCCCCGAAGTTAAGCCTTCAAATGTAAACAACTCACGTTGCACACAACATGTAGCCAATAAACACCGCTGGCCGCCGCCGCCGCAGCAGCCTCCACCGAGCATCCTGCAATCGCCTCATCCTCCGCATCAAGAAATCTCATCATTTATCCCAGAATTTAAGGCCTGTCAGCATCTGCATAGCTTCTGCGAGCTGGGACCCGCTGTCGGAAACGTCGCAAATAGTTATGAGGTGACGGAGTCTCAAAAGTCATACCTCTCACGTGCAAAATGCGTGACCTTTTAAATTTATCCCATCATTACGATTTATAACATTTCTAGCCCCTTGGTCTGGTAATTGAACTCGCTATTATAATTTATATGCCAAAGCCATCGACAACTGTACTTTAAACTAATCGAGACAGTTTTCCAGTGACATACATGTATCAGGGTAAAAGGGAGCTAAAGAACTCAGCTAAAATGGAAGCAAGCAACAGATCTGTTGCCATCCATGACGATCACTTTCAGTTGGGGCCGGAATGCTTGCAGACTACATATATCACCAGACGGCAATCGCAAACAAAATGCATCACTCGACAGAACAAATGTTTACGCCATCGCTCTATCTTAACGACCACATCTCCCACATCTTGGTGTCCCCAATCAAGAAAGCTAACAATAACATCCTCCCTCCCGCTAATACTACGCGCGGAGGGCTTCAGGAAAGCAATCGAGGTCACCAGCCTTCCAAAACGAGCAGTCTAGTAGTAGTACCAGCAAACGCTCATCGCAGTCACTGTTTTGCAAACTCTTGTAACCGAAACCTGGGTCGACCGACGGAGCGAGGAGGGGTGCCGCCACAAAAAGGCCTGCGGGGTGTAACCTGCATCTAACGGTCCAACCCCGCGTGGAGTGGAAAGCTATACCCACACGCAGTTGCACATGCGGCCACAGCATCAACATGGTTAGAGTGGCCGGTAGACTACACAGAGTTTTAGAGGATAATAAATAAGAATTACAGTTGCACGAAGGCATTTATCCAACGCACAGAGCAAACATTTGTCCGCGTTCCTATATGCACCTACCGTTGACGTTTCGCTGTCCTCGCTAATAGGGTTCATGACTTCCACGCCACACTTGCAATTCTACAAAGTTCAGTTGTGTGCCGATATTTGGTTAGGTTTAAACACAGGCGTGCCAATGCTCAGTTATGCAACCTGCAAGCGATGAGCTTCACAGCAAACGACTGCTGACATTTCCGACCAACCCTTCACATATATACACATCAAACATCCTGTTATTTGAATACAATCTTCAAACACATCCCGCTTATAATATGCAGTTGTGGGATGTAGTACTCGAGACCTCTTCCTGAGCACCGAGTATACAGCCGAATGACTCTTCCTGTGTTCTAAATGTGCATACATGTGTAGTAACAGTACTCATATTGGCACTCTTCCCAAGCAGTGTGAGCGCATGCACATGGAACGTTACTTACTCACCTCCACATGTGTGTATTATATACCAGTGATTCACTGCCTGAACAGTGATCACTAACAGTATGTTACAGCAGGGCTAGTAGCTAGCTATTCAAAGCAAACGCCGAGGAGGGCAGGGCGGCTGCGAGTGAAATGGAGGGGACAGACTCCGCAGGTGTTATGCACAGGTTACAATGAGTCACGCAATGGAAGTTAGGTTATGTCTAAAGGTGTTGAACAACAGTAGAGGGCGTCCATAGACTGCAGGCCTGAATAAGCATCGAACATTAATTAATTAAAAATACGCACGCTGTTACTGCGCTTACAAAACATACACTTTATTCATGTTAAATAACTACAGATTCGTGCTCTATGCTCCGCTCAAAACTTTTGCCAGCTATATGATGCGAATTTCTACAGAGTACTTAGTCGGATCCCGTTTCATACACAAAAATGGCCGACCGGCGACCATGCCTACGCCACTAGCTGGAATGGCACAATTACACAACACGAATAATTTTACTTCTAATGCTTTCTAGACGTCCACGAGGCATCTACCTTGCGTGCATAATGCAAATTATTGCACTCTAGTGCCGAATTTCGGCGAAAAAAAATGCCAAAAAAGGCCTTTTCTAGAGACGAAATAGTGCAACGGTGAACAATTGCGGATGCTTACTGTTGTACACCTCCTAAAGATATCTCTCCCCTCCCATCAGGTGGCCATGATTGTAATTTCTACCATAGTACAGTGTAGTCAGTAGCATCCACTAAACACCCAAAATAAAATATGTAAATATTCAATTTCTAAGACCACAGCCATAAAACAACCACAGCCACTGCATGATTTAAATATGCCTAATCTTGCAATACAATGTATTACAAATATTTACTGTGAGCATCGTTGCATTATTACAAAACTAGGAAATGCCCTCAGAAATCTGCAGTAAATTTTTTTTTTTTTAATCTGATCTCGAAATTAAAATTTTATCTCGACACCCAAAGGAAAGACAGATACAGTCAAACCTTGCAGGGAAAGTTAAGGAAATCGTTTATTGTCCTTTATATACAGCTGTCCATTCTATGGATGTTTATAACCATCAGTTAATGGAAACAGAAAGTATAATTTATAAACTGGTAACCACTCTAACTTCTATAGTCTATTGAATTTGAATACAGAGGTGGTTTCGCTATATAACTGCGACTCAAGGCAAATGTTAAATGTCCGTTATAGACACGTGTCCAATCTATGGTTGCCACCTAACCAGTTCTACCGCTAGCGTTCGCCACCTTCGCAAAATGCGATATATAAATAACAGTGGAGATTTTACTATATTTTACAATTGAATTGGCGAATGATTTAAAGTAATTTATTATGAGAGTTTTCCAGTGTTTTCACCACTTTCATGATACCTACCGTTATTGCTTGAGTAACAGCAATTGTCTAGAGTAACGATAAAATGCCTTAGAACCTTCTTATTCACCAAAACATGCAATTTTCGAACTAGTTTGGTAAACAATCGTTTGCTGTAATCATGAAACTAGAGCCGGTAGTATTGGACTAGCTAGCAGCACCGCCGCCTATCTGCCATAGACATACACTACAGTCTCTCTCAAATGCAGTTGTGTTCGAATTAATCACTGACAAATTACAAGTTTACCAATTCTGCCATTATCGCGACATGATAAAATGCATTGCTGTTACGATGTGTTCATATCCATTAAATCCACTTTTAAAAAATCTTAGTGTTTTTAATGAGCTGGTGTAATCCGTGATATATCCGCTGTGAGGTGAAGACTATATTTCGCTATATTTTTTGGGGTTCCTGAGCAAAACTCTCGTAATAATAACTTTAACTGCTCACAAAGTTGCGATTGAATAATAAAATCGTCGTGCATTGTCGTGTAAGCACTAACAAATTCCGGAACCAAGTCATATTTTAAACTTACCTTTAAATAAAACAACCTAATTTTGTGTAGACTAGACTACATTATTTTATTATTACTTGATTAAAAATGTCTTCGTACACCACTTTTCCTATACCCAATCACCTGTTTATGCCTTCGTATATATGATAAAGTGAACAGTGGCTATATAGTTTTTCATTGGTAACTAAAAAATAACTTTGGTGGATGAAAAACAAACAGTACTAACAGTAACACATCTTTTAATACTGTTTCAACTGAATTATTGTTATTGAATTAAAAAAGCACATAACAATGACATTAACAATATCACCTAGACTTACGGCAGGACTGCCAACTCTCACGCATTTGGCGTGAGACTCACACAATTGATGCTAATCTCCTGCTCTCACTCTGGGTCTGCTAATTCTCACGCGCACAGAAACAAACAGAAACGTTTTGAGCCATCCATGGCATATATATATACGGATCATATATATATACATGTACCTAACCCATCTAAAATAAAAACTAGTGTATTGGCATTGCATTACATACATGTGTATGTTTAAAAACTCACTTAATAAGTATGCACCCACCAGAATGCACAATTTCAAGCTGGAAATGCAGAAGCTCCCTAGTCAGTGTGGAAAGGGGGGTGGGGGGGTCACCCCACACTCTCTCCCCGCTCGGTCGCTCCGTTCCCTCACATAATCTCACTCTCAACTCTAACTTAATGTTGGCCTAAGGTTTACATTAAACTGCGACTAACCATGACATGACCTGGATTGACAACTACTAGTGCTGACAATTACAGTGACAATCA
>NW_014578016.1:17330-19136 GCF_000485595.1 Priapulus caudatus | reverse complement strand
GGTATCTCTGATTCTCATCACTTTTTCAAGTTTTCTTGTTCAAGTTTAAAAAAAAAATGAAATCGATTATGGATTTTGATAACCAAGCGCTTGGTTCGAGCCACTGTTCAACCGATGATCGAGTATAATCGATGATCGTGACATCACTAAGTAGTACTATAGCCCGCGTACAGTTGCCGCAGCGGCAACTGTACGTGGGCTATAGTACTAGAGCTAGGGTACTAAAATGAGTATGGTGTTTTATACTCTCTAGACTCTACCCGACCTGTGTAGCCCCTTTCAACCCCTTTCAGTCGTGTCACCTTTGCTCCCAGGGTTCTATAAAATATATATACAAAATATTTATTAAACTTGGACTTCTCCTGTTCATCGGTGATTACGGCTACCATATACCTTGCAACACCTACCACCTAACTACTACTAGTACTACACTGCGGCTGTGTGCTGCTATACATAGCTGGTGTTGTTTGAGATATGTTTCCCATCTTTACCTATTCTTTAGGTAGTACGAATACTTAACATCATCCCAATATTAAAAAAAACGTGTAAACGAATAATATATGATTTGCTGAATTGTGTATCTAGATGTGTACATCAAATTCATATAACTAATGCAAGCACTGTTGCCACACAAGGTAGTGGTAAGCGTGGCAGGGAGCATATGGCTCCTAAATGTTAACTATTGTATAGTTATTGTGTGTGGATATGTGTTCATGGAATTACTTGTACACCATATATTGCAGTTCATTACACCCAAAGTGTTCTTAATGTACAGTATTTTAAAATAATTACAATTGTTACTTCAGGTATGGAAGAGGGTTTGGAGTACTAGAATATGCTACAGGGAAGGATCACTGGCTCAACCAACCAAACAGTGTATTTGGAGTGATTTTCTACACCATGTTCATGATCATAGGTGATTTACCAACCTATATTGACTAAGGACTTACTACTTTCAAAATATTTTTTGAAAATTTGTACACGCACGCACGTACGCACATTCTTTTTAGGTGAATTACTATTATTTTTATATAGTATTTTCTGTGTATTGTTGCTATACTATGGGGCTTTAATCAATAATGTATAATTTATTGTTTATATTGTATTTTATTTTATTATTTTTACAGGAGAATCAAGAAAGCTGTCTGTCAGCAACCTGCAGGTCTACATGGCAATTTCCAGTAACTTTATGTCAATTTACCTGGCCTGCATACTGTTTTTCATATTGGAAGATTTCTGCATCGTGTGCGTGGCTACCTACGTTATAAATTTTGTACTCTTGCTACTAGCTTTTAAGAAACTCTATCTCGTCAGAGATAAATTTGTTGTACATACTAAACAGGTGCAGAAAAAAACATTGTGAATGATTTATGAATCGTATAAAATATAATAATATATTCTGTATGAAATCAAGATGTACTTAAACACTGTTATTCTAACGCTACAAATTTTCTCATGACGTCAATGATAAATCATGTTCATTTCAAGGAAAATTATAAGATAACTATGAAATATTAAACTTGTATTTTCACTTTAAGTGTTCTTTTCTACGGGTATTAAAAATAATCAGCCTGGGTGTATCTCCATGGTTATACGACCACTGCAGGTGAGCGAAACATGTTATGAGAGGTGTGCGAACGAGATGGAAGCAACCGGTAACCCAAACTCCACGACAGATGGCGCTCTCGTTCTGGCTCAATTCTACCACTGCCACAAGCTGATTTCCGTAAGAATTTCTTACACTTTTTTTACTGTCAGTTTTACAGCGACCCCGTTACTCCTGTCCTATGTAATACAGTGTGTACT